>NW_024571677.1:0-129596 GCF_018320785.1 Cheilinus undulatus | reverse complement strand
CCTGATTTCCTCTAACCTAACCGTTTACAGATAATAGAGGTAGCTCCTCGTTTAACAAACTCATCCTCCGTTTCATCGCCGCCTTCGGCCATGTTTGTTATGTTTCTGCACGGGAGTTATGAGTGCGGCGCAGTTGATGACGTATGTGTGCGCGACGATCGCAGACACATACGTCATCAACCGTAGTTTATCGTTATTATGGTTAAAGGACGTTTTCTCATCGTGGAAAGTTTTTTCGCGGTATATCCCAAACGATAGGATATCGCCCATTCCTAGTTATGAGATTACTGATCCACTCTCCCATCAGTTTGTTCAACCAACAAAAACTAACCCTGAAGATCTAAACCGAACCAAAACACTCCGAAGACAAAGATCAGTGGAGGATACCTGAGGCACTTCCTGTTACTGTTGGCTCCATGACTTCCTGTTTGATGGTTTCCTGTTTGGAGTAGTCGATAACTCCACCAGTGGAGGGAGTCCTGCCTGGAGAACCAGCCTGGGAGAGAAGGACACATTAATACTGACCTAGACCCGACCCCATAGAGGACTGAAGACCTGAGGACTCTCTATGAAGACATTAACATAGAGACTCTGAGTCCTAGACCCGACCCCCATAGAGGACTGAAGACCTGAGGACTCTCTATGAAGACATTAACATAGAGACTCTGAGTCCTAGACCCGACCCCATAGAGGACTGAAGACCTGAAGACTCTCTATGAAGACATTAACATAGAGACTCTGAGTCCTAGACCCGACCCCATAGAGGACTGAAGACCTGAGGACTCTCTATGAAGACATTAACATAGAGACTCTGAGTCCTAGACCCGACCCCATAGAGGACTGAAGACCTGAGGACTCTCTATGAAGACATTAACATAGAGACTCTGAGTCCTAGACCCGACCCCATAGAGGACTGAAGACCTGAGGACTCTCTATGAAGACATTAACATAGAGACTCTGAGTCCTAGACCCGACCCCATAGAGGACTGAAGACCTGAGGACTCTCTATGAAGACATTAACATAGAGACTCTGAGTCCTAGACCCGACCCCATAGAGGACTGAAGACCTGAGGACTCTCTATGAAGACATTAACATAGAGACTCTGAGTCCTAGACCCGACCCCATAGAGGACTAAAGACCTGAGGACTCTCTATGAAGACATTAACATAGAGACTCTGAGTCCTAGACCCGACCCCATAGAGGACTGAAGACCTGAGGACTCTCTATGAAGACATTAACATAGAGACTCTGAGTCCTAGACCCGACCCCATAGAGGACTAAAGACCTGAGGACTCTCTATGAAGACATTAACATAGAGACTCTGAGTCCTAGACCCGACCCCCATAGAGGACTGAAGACTCTCTGATGTAGTTAAAGCTTGTCTACGCAGCTAAAATAGTCACACTAATGTTTTTGACTGAAGCTCAAGGTTTTACATGATTGTAGACATGCTGCTCTCACTAACTTCATTATTAAAGGGTTGTTACGTGTATTTTACCTCCTGATTAAAGGGCTGTTACGTGTATTTTACCTCCTGATTAAAGGGCTGTTACGTGTATTTTACCTCCTGATTAAAGGGCTGTTACGTGTATTTCACCTCCTGATTAAAGGGCTGTTACGTGTATTTTACCTCCTGATTAAAGGGCTGTTACGTGTATTTTACCTCCTGATTAAAGGGCTGTTACGTGTATTTCACCTCCTGATTAAAGGGCTGTTACGTGTATTTTACCTCCTGATTAAAGGGCTGTTACGTGTATTTTACCTCCTGATTAAAGGGTTGTTACGTGTATTTTACCTCCTGATTAAAGGGTTGTTACGTGTATTTTACCTCCTGATTAAAGGGCTGTTACGTGTATTTTACCTCCTGATTAAAGGGCTGTTACGTGTATTTTACCTCCTGATTAAAGGGCTGTTACGTGTATTTTACCTCCTGATTAAAGGGCTGTTACGTGTATTTTACCTCCTGATTAAAGGGCTGTTACGTGTATTTTTACCTCCTGATTAAAGGGCTGTTACGTGTATTTTTACCTCCTAATTAAAAGGCTGTTACGTGTATTTTACCTCCTGATTAAAGGGTTGTTAGGTGTATTTTACCTCCTGATTAAAGGGCTGTTACGTGTATTTTACCTCCTGATTAAAGGGCTGTTACGTGTATTTTACCTCCTGATTAAAGGGCTGTTACGTGTATTTTACCTCCTGATTAAAGGGTTGTTAGGTGTATTTTTACCTCCTGGTTTCCCTTGGCCTTCCCCTCCTTGTCTGTCCTCTTCTTTCCTACATGGAATGAAAAACACAGATCCTTGAGGAATAGTTCCAGACTTAAGAGTATGTGAGTATGGATTTACTCCTGAGAGCATTCACATGGATGTGAGTCCTGGTCATTAGGTTTAGGTTTGAATCAGTTTCAGGATCCTGGTGTTTACATGCACAAATAGTAATTCCTGTAAAAGTGATTAAGACTAGTAACTCCAGTGTCTCATTGTTGTAGACTTCTGTTATGATGACCAGACGACCTGCAGCTTCTGTAAAATCTGAGGGAAATGAGAGCCCTGTGGGCGGAGCTCTATTAAACGCCAGTGTGGTGCTACAGACCGGAGAGAGCCACACTCAGATTAAACATGGGTTAGGACGTGCATCACTGCTGGGACAGGGTCTATTAATGCTTTCTTTACCTAAATATGAAATTCGAGTTTCTCTGATGCTCCAGACCTTCTCAGAGCTGCAGCCATCTTTGTTTTTCTGATTGGTCACCTGTGCAGGTATCATTAGCTGTGACTAAATAATTGAATATTACACATTTCACAACACATACTTTATATAAGGGATATATTTGCAAAAACAAAAAAAAAGAAGAAAATTTACATTGATGCCCGAGGGAGTGCGCGAACGCACGCGCTCGTGCCCAAACACAGCCTTTATTATTGACTCGATCATGTTCTGTCAGTGTGAAACAAACCCTACATGTTATTATGACATCCATTCACATAAACAACAAGGTGGACCATGCTCCCAAAATGTGCCAGACAGATAAAGTTTTACATTTATAATAACTGTAATTAAAATGACAGGATCAGTGACGGGATCAATGACGGGATCAATGACAGGATCAATGACAGGATCAATGACAGGATCAATGACAGGATCAGTGACGGGATCAATGACGGGATCAATGACAGGATCAATGACAGGATCAATGACATGATCAATGACGGGATCAATGACGGGATCAATGACGGGATCAATGACGGGATCAATGACGGGATCAATGACATGATCAATGACGGGATCAATGACGGGATCAATGACGGGATCAATGACGGGATCAATGACGGGATCAATGACAGGATCAATGACACGATCAATGACGGGATCAATGACGGGATCAATGACATGATCAATGACGGGATCAATGACGGGATCAATGACGGGATCAATGACATGATCAATGACACGATCAATGACGGGATCAGTGACGGGATCAATGACGGGATCAATGACGGGATCAATGACGGGATCAATGACAGGATCAATGACACGATCAATGACAGGATCAATGACAGGATCAATGACACGATCAATGACAGGATCAATGACACGATCAATGACAGGATCAATGACACGATCAATGACAGGATCAATGACATGATCAATGACACGATCAATGACAGGATCAATGACACGATTAATGACACGATCAATGACAGGATCAATGACACGATCAATGACAGGATCAATGACACGATCAATGACACGATCAATGACACGATCAATGACAGGATCAATGACATGATCAATGACACGATCAATGACACGATCAATGACAGGATCAATGACAGGATCAATGACAGGATCAATGACACGATCAATGACAGGATCAATGACACGATCAATGACACGATCAATGACACGATCAATGACAGGATCAATGACATGATCAATGACAGGATCAATGACACGATCAATGACACGATCAATGACAGGATCAATGACAGGATCCTCTGGTGCATGTGGTGCATCCGTGTCCCCCCTCCCCCTCCACCACCACACCCCTCAGGAGGGATTCCCCAGTGATCCCCGCCAGCTTGTCGTCTGTGGGGGTGAGCTCTGTGCCCTTTCCCCCTCCTGTCACACAGACACTCTTTCTATGAGAGCGATGCGCCTTTTCGCCTCCACTTTTATGTCGGATCATTTCTTTTTACTTCAGCCACAGTCCGACCCTCTGAGGAACGTTATTTACAGCATCAGCCACACGCTTCCACTCTTTAGCCTTTCTGGCGTTAGTGATGCCCAAACTGTGGCCACCCAATAAGACTCTGCGTGTGTCCACCTCTCCTATTAATATCGCGACCTCACATTGAGTGGAATTTCTTTTTTTCGTTCGTTTTCCGTCTTGGTCCATCGTGAAACGGATATCATTGAATATTCATCAAGGGCGTTCACCTGACCTTCTATAGGCACCATATGGGCGGGGCAAAGTGTTCCCTCACGTGCAACAACTTTAGAGTTGATAGTGATTTATAAATGGAAACAGGCGTAGGACGTGCGTGCGCACTCTGTTAAAAATCTGAAAGTTTTTGTGCACACGCATTTCCTGTGTTTCCGGCGTACGCCAGCTGTAGTGATCTTTCCTACGCACAGTTTTATAAACGAGGCTGCTGGTGAGGGCTTTAAACTTTTGTTTTAAACTGTGATATGATGCTGTCATGCCCAAACACTGATCAGGATTCTCAACCCCCGATCAGACCTGTTAAGTCCGTGTTAGAACCACGTAGTGGATCAGGTCAGGTGTTGAGGTTCTGACCACACGTCTGAGGATCGGCTGCACTCACCTTTCTTCATGCTCCTCTCTGAGGACGAGAGCATCTTATACACCCTGAAGGCATTGGTTCCCTTTTTGATGCTCTTGTCCTTCACCTCCTCGATATCTGGGAGGCTGTTCATGGCACAGCGGAAGTTCGCCTTCCATGTCTTTGGATCTGGGCGGTCTGCGCCAGGCTGGTATTTACCTACAGAGACAAACCCCAGAGTCTCAGCACAGGAACATCAGATATACATCACAGCATCAGAAACACTGTCGAGACTTAGACCTCAGCACTGACACCTGATAACAGTATCTGAACATCCCTACTACAGACTCTGATACCTGATAACAGTATCTGAACATCCCTACTACAGACACTGATACCTGATAACAGTATCTGAACATCCCTACTACAGACTCTGATACCTGATAACAGTATCTGAACATCCCTACTACAGACTCTGACACCTGATAACAGTACCTGAACATCCCTACTACAGACTCTGATACCTGATAACAGTATCTGAACATCCCTACTACAGTCACTGATACCTGATTACAGTATCTGAACATCCCTACTACAGACACTGATACCTGATTACAGTATCTGAACATCCCTACTACAGTCACTGATACCTGATAACAGTATCTGAACATCCCTACTACAGTCACTGATACCTGATAACAGTATCTGAACATCCCTACTACAGTCACTGATACCTGATAACAGTATCTGAACATCCCTACTACAGTCACTGATACCTGATAACAGTATCTGAACATCCCTACTACAGACACTGATACCTGATAACAGTATCTGAACATCCCAACTACAGTCACTGATACCTGATAACAGTACTGAACATCCCTACTACAGACTCTGATACCTGATAACAGTATCTGAACATCCCTACTACAGACTCTGATACCTGATAACAGTATCTGAACATCCCTACTACAGACTCTGATACCTGATAACAGTATCTGAACATCCCTACTACAGACTCTGATACCTGATAACAGTATCTGAACATCCCTACTACAGTCACTGATACCTGATAACAGTATCTGAACATCCCTACTACAGACACTGATACCTGATAACAGTATCTGAACATCCCTACTACAGACACTGATACCTGATAACAGTACTGAACATCCCTACTACAGACTCTGATACCTGATAACAGTATCTGAACATCCCTACTACAGACTCTGATACCTGATAACAGTATCTGAACATCCCTACTACAGACACTGATACCTGATAACAGTACTGAACATCCCTACTACAGACTCTGATACCTGATAACAGTATCTGAACATCCCTACTACAGACTCTGATACCTGATAACAGTACTGAACATCCCTACTACAGACTCTGTCTGTTCCTGTCTTACCAGTGTGGATGGCCCATCTCATGAACAGCGGAGCGTCCTTCTCCAGGTCCCAGCCGTGACGAGCAGCATGCATCCATGGGATCTGAAAGATCCTCTTCTCCTGCAGACACCAACATCTGTCAGCTCTGAACCATTAAAATTTGCAAGGGTGTATGTGGGAGTCTTAAACTCTTACTTTGTTGACCCATTTAAGGCCTGGGATTTGACACGAGTTGATCTGCTCCTCCAGCCATGGCCGCATCCTCATCCGTTCCACCGGCATCGTGTCCTGTGAGACACGTTGTTGGTGAGAAAGACCAGGGTCAAACTTGGAGAGACTCCTCACAGTCTGAGTCTCTCAACAGCAGCCTGCTAACAGGTTTTACATTTGATTAGAACAGATGATAAACTCACGATGGCAAAAATCAGAATCCCAATTACTTTGACTATTACGTCATGAAAATTAAACTGATTTGTTTTACAGCATGTAAATAACTGCATCACATTTACTGAAGTCACTCATCACCCTAACCCTCAGAAATAGCTCAAACCTACTTGTTTCTGCAAACAGCATTTAATGATGAGTGAATGTTTCAAGATGCTGACCAATCAGAGAGCAGGAAGCCTGCTAAGTTCTCCTGAGAATGGGCATATGTGGGCTGAATACTGGTTGGTTTGCAGTCATCTATCTCATGATACTGTTGTCTGGTATGTTAACAGTTCACTTTTTTAGCTGATATTTTACTTTAATGCATCTCTAATATAAACAGTCTCATCTTTGCCTCATATCTCATTTATAAATAAATCTATAACTTAATATGGATGTAGAAACTAGGGGTGGGCCCACGATATGATATTATCGTGATACTTGAGCGTAATATGCGATCTTAGACATTTTACAGTAGAGGAAGTATTGTGATACCATATATTGTGATATATTGTGGTCTATACCATTTTTCCAACTGTTAGCTGCTTCAGCGTTAGTCTTGCCCTCATGTCTGTCGTATTTCTGCGGTATCTTATTTGCTCGTAGCACTTCATGCTAACCTCATGTGTCATGTCCGTCTCATTCCTGCCCTGCTTGTATTCCTAATGTCCTTCCTCTGGTGCCGCCATGTTTGTTACTAACTTCCTCCTGCTCTCTGATCGTCACCTCTGCCGACCTCACTGGACAAACAACTGATTTTATTTTCCACTATCATAGACTTCAGGTCATATTAGCAATCAATTAGAAAAAATCAATACTTGGTGGAGGAGACGATACGATATATCACCAGACAAAATATGGCGACAGTATGCTGTATCGATGTTTTCTCCCACCCCCAGTAGAAATATTTATAAAGTATGTTATAAACTAGGGATGCACCAAAAATTCGGCCACAAAAGTGCATTTTTGGCCGAAAGACTTTTATCTCCGAAACAACAAGGCCGAAACACGACGCTGTGATGACGCAAGCAAAAACCGTGGCCAGCACGCGCTTGGATCAGCGGTTCTCAAATAGGGGTACACGTATGTGAAGGCACTCCAGGGGGTACGCAAGATTTTAAAATACATGCCGACTATTGAAGAAAAATAGCGCCTTTCTTTGCACGTCAGGAGAGACACGTGTGTATTACATTCTCAAATCACATTCGTGCTGCGAACGCCTGCGGTGTTTTCTCTGTCCTCTGACAAACACTGATGTTTATTGAAGCGGGAGATAAAAGGAGGTGTGTCCCTCTCTGTCCTTCACTCCTGTGTAACGCGGCACTCTTACACACAGCCAGGCTGTCAGTGCCTTTGGGTTTCACGGTTTCATTCACTGCCAGCCACGTTTGTAAGAGGAGGGACTGACTTTTCATTCATTCCATGTCAAATATGATCAATCAGAGTTATAATATCGCACAGCTGAGGCTGGCGGTGGGAGGAGTTAACTCTCCACAGACTGGCTCACCTGTTTGTGTTCCAGACTGGTCAGAGGAGTCATTTAGCTGGTTGATCTGGAGCTTTTATCAGCCGTATGTCTGAGGTCAGAGGAGACTGTGGTGGTAAATATTTCACTAAAGTCCCGTTAGTTTAGAAACAGCTCCAGCTGTGTGAGTTTCATGGTGGTGGTGGCGATTAATAAGGCAGACAGAGGAACAAAAACGTCCTCCTCTCCAACACCACCTGATGTTTGATACCTCCTCATATCTGTCTGTAGTCAGTTCTTGTGTTTTTGCCTCTTTTTTAGCCTGGTAGAGAGGGAGACAGGCAGCAGGAAGGCCCACATGTCTACATGAGCGCAAATGCGCTACTTAAATATCAGCAGCAATGTCGCGCTGCCAAATGCTGTTGCAGGTGAGGAAGCTTGCTTTGACTCGCTACAGATCAAATGTAAATATTTTGTGTGAATAATTTGTATGAAAAAATTGTGTATAGAGTGTAAGGACCTTAAGTTTATAAACTGGAGTTAATATTTTGTAGGCTCTTAAATGTAATGACCCTAAACCCCCTGAGTCTCCCCCATGGCAGGATGGTTTGACCCACACTGGAGCATGCCTGTTAATCACTGCATTCACAACCTCTCCATTCATAAAAATGTTTAGGATTTATTTTTGTGAAGAAATGCTGATCTATAACTAAGTTCATGATTTCAGTCTGAGGAGAGAGAAGTCATTTTTATAATTAGTTTATTATTTACAGGTTTTTAGTCCTTTCTAACTCAGTTTTTAAAGAAGATGTGCCATGACTTTAGTCATGCATTTTTAACATTTAAAATGTATGAAAAAAAATCTAATATTTGTAATTTGAAAGTGTTTATCAGTGACAAAGTCTGATAAATCAGAGGCTGCCTCAGCTCTTTAATGTCTTTCTTTTTGGCCAAAAAGCTTTGAGCTGTTCAGGGGGTTCATGACTGACAAAAGGCTGAGAACCACTGATTTAATGTAGACATGATTATGGTCAAGTTAAACATTTTATTTTGTATTTTATATTGTGTATTGTTGGAATGAGGTGCTTAATAAATATTTACATAATTCTGTAATTGATTTATTCTTTGAAGCATTAATGTTAATTTTTGCAATTGCAATTGATTTTAGTGAGGTTAGTACGCAGTCATAGCCATAAATGCAATGGCACTAATAACTGGCATAATAATTTCTTTCGGTGTTTCGGTTTTCGGCCCTGGTTTCCTCATTTTCGGTTTTCAGTTTCGGCCAAGAATTTTCATTTCGGTGCATCTCTATTATAAACTGGACACGTTCCCCAGCTGAGGGTCTGACGACTCTTTCTAAAGAGGTTCTTTGTATTAAAGTATTGCTCAGACTAGAAATGTGAATCAGAACTAAGGGGGTGTTCTCTGAGACTCAAGCTGATCTTTAAACTGACCCGTCCTGGACCAGGGCAGTTGGGAGGATGGATTTGGTCCTGGGCTGCAGAGATAAGAGTCTTTCTAGAAACGCTGTCGTTTAATAATGAATCATGTCCCACAGCCGCCGTGTGGTGTCCTCTGACCCAGTACCCGGGTTAATCCATGTAGGGATCAAACAGGACAGAGGTCGAGAGAGGAGGAAAAGGAAGGAGTTAAAGAACACAGTTTGTTCATTTAAAGGCAGAGAGAGCAATGTTCACCCACCCCACCCGTCTGATTTAAGAGCTGTCTGTGATATGATAAAAGTCTGCTGGACTGACACTCCCTGCTCACGCTGCAGCGAGCCAGCACGCCGCCTCCTGACTCCAGAACGAGCTCCCCAACAGGTCAAATGGGGTGACACGACGGCGGTACGTTTCCTCCTTCAGGGGCCACGGGGTCGGCGCTTCAGCCGTTTAGTCTGAGGACTACAGAGCAACATGACTCTGTCTCTATCAGGGCTGTCAGGAGACTCCTTTCTTTAATCAGGATTAACCTCACAACTTTCATGGTTGACTCTTGATTAATCACAGATTAATCACACCATATTTATCTGTTCTTAATGCGCCATACAGGAAAATCTCTCAAGATTTAAGTCCCCTTATCAACACCAGCAGACAAAAACGCTTTCCTTCTGTAAACAACCTAAAACAACAGACATGTTCAAAAATCCTCCATTAATCTCAAAGATCCTGAACGCTCCAAAAACCTGCTGAGAGTATAACCTGGTAAACTGAAGCCCAACAAGGACGGCAGATGGACCACACCACAGTGAAGAGTCTAACCTTCTAGAAGTTTCTTCCTCTGAGGTTCTCAGCAGCTGAACAGCAGATCCTCACACACAGAGAACATGGACGGTTTAAATGTCCTAGGATCCTTCCTGGACCACTCAGGGTTTCTCTGATAATACTGGCTCTCACAGGACGTTAACGAGCGCAGCCATTGGATGAGAATGATTTCCAGAAGATCCTCATCCTCCACGCTGTCTGAGCCTCTCCGTTGTAAACAACCCAGCATGGCCGGCCTTTGGCTAGGGGGCCGGCTCTCTGCAGCGGCGGTGTGCTCGGCTTTACTCGACTCTATGAACTCTGGGTAACTGAGTTCATGTCCACAGTAAGAGCAGATAACTAGGGCTGACAGCTTTAATTCGATTGGTCGATTAATTGGTCGAAAAGCTTTAGTTCGACCAAGATCACCCTGGTTGGCGAATCACCCCGCCGCCCCAAGACGTTGGTCTGGGGGCAAAAGCCTGTGAGCAGCTGACAGAGAGAGACGTGTTGCTGCGGACAGGAGCAACGCAGCTCTAGGAATTACAGGGAGAGAAGCACACAACGCTAGCAGAGCGGGATATTTTCTGATATTTTACAGTAACGCTCAGAAACAACACATCAACTCGTCACAAAGATGCAGGCTGTTTGTACTGAAGTGGCACTGCTGAGTGTCTCTGCTCTGCCCTCCCTCACTGCATCAGTTCCCACGACAGTTTAATTCACCTGTCAGAAAATAGGCTGCGTGGTATCATCTCTTTTTATAATCTCTTAAAGTGTTCACGTTAGCGTCAGCTTCTCTTACAGACACACAGAAAGGAGAGGCGACAAAAGGCCATGTCTGCTGGTCTTAAGTCCCGACGAGCGAACTTTTTTCCCCTCACCTCCGTAAATAAACGCTGCATGCTGCCTGCTTTATGCTCATAAATAACACAGCGCGGGCTGGATCAGGTGATCCTGTTAATAGTTACCCTTATAAATGGATGAAAACCATGATCTGAGGTTATTTTGTAGGCTGTATGAGTTTGAAGAGTTACCGCGCCGGGATCACGGAGATCAGAGGCAGGTGGGCGCCGATTGTCTCTCCATTAATTACATTATAGTCAGACTGAAAAGATACATTAATGCTTCAAAAGGCTTGTTACGTTCGTTTAGGGATCATTTAGAGTACCAGGCAGGTGCAGTGAGGAGCCTGGATGGACTGAATTAGTCCCCAAAGAGGTAATGATTTTTAATTAATGATTTTTTTTTTGCCTGAACAATTAATCGATTAATTAATTAATTGCCTGGGTGTGATTTTGGTCGGCCAAGTTTTTCTTTGGTTGACTACAGCCCTACAAATAACTTCAGTCTGATCTGAAAGCTGGACTTAACATGCACAAGTCTCTGTCCTTTATCCATCTCTGCTCGCTTCACCACAGCACGGCTTCCTGATCTCACAAACTACGGGATGGGTCGAGGGCCAATCATGTGTGCATTAAGCATGCCACGAAAAAATAGTGGTGTTAGGGCTGAACGATTCGAGAAAATAATCGAATTACAACCCCCCCCAATTATTCGATTTAATTCGCAATTATTCTAAGGTAAATCTTGTGTATTTTTCGACAAATTCAAGCGATGAATAATTCCATAAATAAGACCGTGTGTACTGAAAACAATGAAATTATTTCCAAATCACTGAATCCATAGAAGCATGAATCTGAAAATAGGGTGCAACAAGGTTTAGTCTATAAAGGAGGAGGCTGGGGTGGAGGAGGTGAAGCTGGTTTAACTTTAGTTTAAGATAGTTTAGTTTAGTTGTTGATAGAGTCAGCTAGTGTCAGATTAACCCGGTTTAACTTTAGTTTAAGATAGTTTAGTTTAGTTGTTGATAGAGTCAGCTAGTGTCAGATTAACCCGAGTTAACTTTAGTTTAAGATAGTTTAGTTTAGTTGTTGATCGAGTCAGCTAGTGTCAGATTAACGCGAGTTAACTTTAGTTTAAGATAGTTTAGTTTAGTTGTTGATAGAGTCAGCTAATGTCAGATTAACCCAAGTTAACTTTAGTTTAAGATAGTTTAGTTTAGTTGTTGATAGAGTCAGCTAGTGTCAGATTAATCCAGTTTAACTTTAGTTTAGGATAGTTTAGTTTAGTTGTTGATCGAGTCAGCTAGTGTCAGATTAACCCGAGTTAACTTTAGTTTAAGATAGTTTAGTTTAGTTGTTGATAGAGTCAGTGTCAGATTAACCCGGTTTAAATTTAGTTTAAGATAGTTTAGTTTAGTTGTTGATAGAGTCAGCTAGTGTAAGATTAACCCGGGTTAACTTAAGCTTAAGATAGTTTAGTTTAGTTGTAGATAGAGTCAGCTAGTGTCAGATTAACCTGGGTTAACTTTAGTTTAAGATAGTTTAGTTTAGTTGTTGATAGAGTCAGCTAGTGTCAGATTAACCCAGTTTAACCTTAGTTCAAGATAGTTTAGTTTAGTTGTTGATCGAGTCAGCTAGTGTCAGATTAACCTGGGTTAACTTTAGTTTA
Source organism: Cheilinus undulatus (assembly GCF_018320785.1). Taxonomy (NCBI): domain Eukaryota; kingdom Metazoa; phylum Chordata; class Actinopteri; order Labriformes; family Labridae; genus Cheilinus; species Cheilinus undulatus. The sequence goes on along the minus strand of NW_024571677.1, from coordinate 116,763 downwards.
AGATAGTTTAGTTTAGTTGTTGATCGAGTCAGCTAGTGTCAGATTAACCAGGGTTAACTTTAGTTTAAGATAGTTTAGTTTAGTTGTTGATAGAGTCAGCTAGTGTCAGATTAACCTGGGTTAACTTAAGTTTAAGATAGTTTAGTTTAGTTGTTGATAGAGTCAGCTAGTGTCAGATTAACCCAGTTTAACCTTAGTTCAAGATAGTTTAGTTTAGTTGTTGATAGAGTCAGCTAGTGTCAGATTAACCCGAGTTAACTTTAGTTTAAGATAGTTTAGTTTAGTTGTTGATAGAGTCAGCTAGTGTCAGATTAACCCGGTTTAACTTTAGTTTAAGATAGTTTAGTTTAGTTGTAGATAGAGTCAGCTAGTGTCAGATTAACCCGGGTTAACTTTAGTTTAAGATAGTTTAGTTTAGTTGTAGATAGAGTCAGCTAGTGTCAGATTAACCTGGGTTAACTTTAGTTTAAGATAGTTTAGTTTAGTTGTTGATAGAGTCAGTGTCAGATTAACCCGGTTTAACTTTAGTTTAAGATAGTTTAGTTTAGTTGTTGATAGAGTCAGTGTCAGATTAACCCGGGTTAACTTTAGTTTAAGATAGTTTAGTTTAGCTGTTGATCGAGTCAGCTAGTGTCAGATTAACCTGGGTTAACTTTAGTTTAAGATAGTTTAGTTTAGATGTAGATAGAGTCAGCTAGTGTCAGATTAACCCGGTTTAACTTTAGTTTAAGATAGTTTAGTTTAGTTGTTGATAGAGTCAGCTAGTGTCAGATTAACCCAATTTAACCTTAGTTCAAGATAGTTTAGTTTAGTTGTTGATCGAGTCAGCTAGTGTCAGATTAACCTGGGTTAACTTTAGTTTAAGATAGTTAAGTTTAGTTGTTGATCGAGTCCGCTAGTGTCAGATTAACCCGGGTTAACTTTAGTTTAAGATAGTTTAATTTAGTTGTTGATCGAGTCAGCTAGTGTCAGATTAACCTGGGTTAACTTAAATTTAAGATAGTTTAGTTTAGTTGTTGATAGAGTCAGCTAGTGTCAGATTAACCCAGTTTAACCTTAGTTCAAGATAGTTTAGTTTAGTTGTTGATCGAGTCAGCTAGTGTCAGATTAACCCGAGTTAACTTTAGTTTAAGATAGTTTAGTTTAGATGTAGACAGAGTCAGCTAGTGTCAGATTAACCCGGTTTAACTTTAGTTTAAGATAGTTTAGTTTAGTTGTTGATAGAGTCAGCTAGTGTCAGATTAACCCAATTTAACCTTAGTTCAAGATAGTTTAGTTTAGTTGTTGATCGAGTCAGCTAGTGTCAGATTAACCTGGGTTAACTTTAGTTTAAGATAGTTAAGTTTAGTTGTTGATCGAGTCCGCTAGTGTCAGATTAACCCGGGTTAACTTTAGTTTAAGATAGTTTAATTTAGTTGTTGATCGAGTCAGCTAGTGTCAGATTAACCTGGGTTAACTTAAGTTTAAGATAGTTTAGTTTAGTTGTTGATAGAGTCAGCTAGTGTCAGATTAACCCAGTTTAACCTTAGTTCAAGATAGTTTAGTTTAGTTGTTGATCGAGTCAGCTAGTGTCAGATTAACCTGGGTTAACTTTAGTTTAAGATAGTTTAGTTAAGTTGTAGATAGAGTCAGCTAGTGTCAGATTAACCCGGGTTAACTTTAGTTTAAGATAGTTTAGTTTAGTTGTAGATAGAGTCCGCTAGTGTCAGATTAACCCGGGTTAACTTTAGTTTAAGATAGTTTAGTTTAGTTGTTGATCGAGTCAGCTAGTGTCAGATTAACCCGGGTTAACTTTAGTTTAAGATAGTTTAGTTTAGTTGTAGATAGAGTCAGCTAGTGTCAGATTAACCCGGGTTAACTTTAGTTTAAGATAGTTTAGTTTAGTTGTAGATAGAGTCAGCTAGTGTCAGATTAACCTGGGTTAACTTTAGTTTAAGATAGTTTAGTTTAGTTGTAGATAGAGTCAGCTAGTGTCAGATTTACCCGGGTTAACTTTAGTTCAAGATAGTTTAGTTTAGTTGTTGATAGAGTCAGTGTCAGATTAACCCGGTTTAACTTTAGTTTAAGATAGTTTAGTTTAGTTGTTGATAGAGTCAGCTAGTGTCAAATTAACTGTGTTAACTTTAGTTTAAGATAGTTTAGTTTAGTTGTTGATAGAGTCAGCTAGTGTCAGATTAACCCGGTTTAACTTTAGTTTAAGATAGTTTAGTTAAGTTGTTGATAGAGTCAGTGTCAGATTAACCTGGGTTAACTTTAGTTTAAGAAAGTTTAATTTAGTTGTTGACAGAGTCAGTGTCAGATTAACCTGGGTTAACTTTAGTTTAAGATAGTTTAGTTTAGTTGTAGATAGAGTCAGCTAGTGTCAGATTAACCTGGGTTAACTTTAGTTTAAGATAGTTTAGTTTAGTTGTTGATAGAGTCAGTGTCAGATTAACCCGGTTTAACTTTAGTTTAAGATAGTTTAGTTTAGTTGTTGATAGAGTCAGTGTCAGATTAACCCGGGTTAACTTTAGTTTAAGATAGTTTAGTTTAGTTGTAGATAGAGTCAGCTAGTGTCAGATTAACCTGGGTTAACTTTAGTTTAAGATAGTTTAGTTTAGTTGTAGATAGAGTCAGCTAGTGTCAGATTAACCTGGGTTAACTTTAGTTTAAGATAGTTTAGTTTAGTTGTAGATAGAGTCAGCTAGTGTCAGATTAACCCGGGTTAACTTTAGTTCAAGATAGTTTAGTTTAGTTGTTGATAGAGTCAGTGTCAGATTAACCTGGGTTAACTTTAGTTTAAGATAGTTTAGTTTAGTTGTTGATCGAGTCAGCTAGTGTCAGATTAACCAGGGTTAACTTTAGTTTAAGATAGTTTAGTTTAGTTGTTGATAGAGTCAGCTAGTGTCAAATTAACTGTGTTAACTTAAGCTTAAGATAGTTTAGTTTAGTTGTTGATCGAGTCAGCTAGTGTCAGATTAACCCGGGTTAACTTTAGTTTAAGATAGTTTAGTTTAGTTGTTGATCGAGTCAGCTAGTGTCAGATTAACCCGGGTTAACTTTAGTTTAAGATAGTTTAGTTTAGTTGTTGATAGAGTCAGCTAGTGTCAGATTAACCTGGGTTAACTTTAGTTTAAGATAGTTTAGTTTAGTTGTTGATAGAGTCAGTGTCAGATTAACCCGGGTTAACTTTAGTTTAAGATAGTTTAGTTTAGTTGTTGATAGAGTCAGTGTCAGATTAACCCGGGTTAACTTTAGTTTAAGATAGTTTAGTTTAGTTGTAGATAGAGTCAGCTAGTGTCAGATTAACCTGGGTTAACTTTAGTTTAAGATAGTTTAGTTTAGTTGTAGATAGAGTCAGCTAGTGTCAGATTAACCTGGGTTAACTTTAGTTTAAGATAGTTTAGTTTAGTTGTAGATAGAGTCAGCTAGTGTCAGATTAACCCGGGTTAACTTTAGTTCAAGATAGTTTAGTTTAGTTGTTGATAGAGTCAGTGTCAGATTAACCCGGTTTAACTTTAGTTTAAGATAGTTTAGTTTAGTTGTTGATAGAGTCAGCTAGTGTCAAATTAACTGTGTTAACTTTAGTTTAAGATAGTTTAGTTTAGTTGTTGATCGAGTCAGCTAGTGTCAGATTAACCCGGTTTAACTTTAGTTTAAGATAGTTTAGTTTAGTTGTTGATCGAGTCAGTGTCAGATTAACCTGGGTTAACTTTAGTTTAAGAAAGTTTAATTTAGTTGTTGACAGAGTCAGTGTCAGATTAACCTGGGTTAACTTTAGTTTAAGATAGTTTAGTTTAGTTGTAGATAGAGTCAGCTAGTGTCAGATTAACCTGGGTTAACTTTAGTTTAAGATAGTTTAGTTTAGTTGTTGATAGAGTCAGTGTCAGATTAACCCGGTTTAACTTTAGTTTAAGATAGTTTAGTTTAGTTGTTGATAGAGTCAGTGTCAGATTAACCCGGGTTAACTTTAGTTTAAGATAGTTAAGTTTAGTTTTTGATCGAGTCCGCTAGTGTCAGATTAACCCGGGTTAACTTTAGTTTAAGATAGTTTAATTTAGTTGTTGATAGAGTCAGTGTCAGATTAACCCGGTTTAACTTTAGTTTAAGATAGTTTAGTTTAGTTGTAGATAGAGTCAGCTAGTGTCAGATTAACCCGGGTTAACTTTAGTTCAAGATAGTTTAGTTTAGTTGTTGATAGAGTCAGTGTCAGATTAACCCGGTTTAACTTTAGTTTAAGATAGTTTAGTTTAGTTGTTGATAGAGTCAGTGTCAGATTAACCCGGGTTAACTTTAGTTTAAGATAGTTTAGTTTAGTTGTAGATAGAGTCAGCTAGTGTCAGATTAACCTGGGTTAACTTTAGTTTAAGATAGTTTAGTTTAGTTGTAGATAGAGTCAGCTAGTGTCAGATTAACCTGGGTTAACTTTAGTTTAAGATAGTTTAGTTTAGTTGTAGATAGAGTCAGCTAGTGTCAGATTAACCCGGGTTAACTTTAGTTCAAGATAGTTTAGTTTAGTTGTAGATAGAGTCCGCTAGTGTCAGATTAACCCGGGTTAACTTTAGTTTAAGATAGTTTAATTTAGTTGTTGATAGAGTCAGCTAGTGTCAGATTAACCTGGGTTAACTTAAGTTTAAGATAGTTTAGTTTAGTTGTTGATAGAGTCAGTGTCAGATTAACCCGGGTTAACTTTAGTTTAAGATAGTTTAGTTTAGTTGTAGATAGAGTCAGCTAGTGTCAGATTAACCTGGGTTAACTTTAGTTTAAGATAGTTTAGTTTAGTTGTTGATAGAGTCAGTGTCAGATTAACCCGGTTTAACTTTAGTTTAAGATAGTTTAGTTTAGTTGTAGATAGAGTCAGCTAGTGTCAGATTAACCCGGGTTAACTTTAGTTCAAGATAGTTTAGTTTAGTTGTAGATAGAGTCCGCTAGTGTCAGATTAACCCGGGTTAACTTTAGTTTAAGATAGTTTAATTTAGTTGTTGATAGAGTCAGCAGTGTCAGATTAACCGGTTTAACTTTAGTTTAAGATAGTTTAGTTTAGTTGTTGATAGAGTCAGCTAGTGTCAGATTAACCCAGTTTAACCTTAGTTCAAGATAGTTTAGTTTAGTTGTTGATCGAGTCAGCTAGTGTCAGATTAACCTGGGTTAACTTTAGTTTAAGATAGTTTAGTTTAGTTGTTGATAGAGTCAGTGTCAGATTAACCCGGTTTAACTTTAGTTTAAGATAGTTTAGTTTAGTTGTTGATAGAGTCAGTGTCAGATTAACCCGGGTTAACTTTAGTTTAAGATAGTTAAGTTTAGTTTTTGATCGAGTCCGCTAGTGTCAGATTAACCCGGGTTAACTTTAGTTTAAGATAGTTTAATTTAGTTGTTGATAGAGTCAGTGTCAGATTAACCCGGTTTAACTTTAGTTTAAGATAGTTTAGTTTAGTTGTAGATAGAGTCAGCTAGTGTCAGATTAACCGGGTTAACTTTAGTTTCAAGATAGTTTAGTTTAGTTGTTGATGAGTCAGAGTTAGTGTCAGATTAACCCGGGTTAACTTTAGTTTAAGATAGTTTAGTTTAGTTGTAGATAGAGTCAGCTAGTGTCAGATTAACCTGGGTTAACTTTAGTTTAAGATAGTTTAGTTAAGTTGTAGATAGAGTCAGCTAGTGTCAGATTAAACCGGGTTAACTTTAGTTTAAGATAGTTTAGTTTAGTTGTAGATAGAGTCAGCTAGTGTCAGATTAACCTGGGTTAACTTTAGTTTAAGATAGTTTAGTTAAGTTGTAGATAGAGTCAGCTAGTGTCAGATTAAACCGGGTTAACTTTAGTTTAAGATAGTTTAGTTTAGTTGTAGATAGAGTCCGCTAGTGTCAGATTAACCCGGGTTAACTTTAGTTTAAGATAGTTTAGTTTAGTTGTTGATCGAGTCAGCTAGTGTCAGATTAACCCGGGTTAACTTTAGTTTAAGATAGTTTAGTTTAGTTGTAGATAGAGTCAGCTAGTGTCAGATTAACCTGGGTTAACTTTAGTTTAAGATAGTTTAGTTTAGTTGTTGATAGAGTCAGTGTCAGATTAACCCGGTTTAACTTTAGTTTAAGATAGTTTAGTTTAGTTGTTGATAGAGTCAGTGTCAGATTAACCCGGGTTAACTTTAGTTTAAGATAGTTTAGTTTAGTTGTAGATAGAGTCAGCTAGTGTCAGATTAACCTGGGTTAACTTTAGTTTAAGATAGTTTAGTTGTAGATAGAGTCAGCTAGTGTCAGATTAACCCGGGTTAACTTTAGTTTAAGATAGTTTAGTTTAGTTGTTGATAGAGTCAGTGTCAGATTAACCCGGGTTAACTTTAGTTTAAGATAGTTTAGTTTAGTTGTAGATAGAGTCAGCTAGTGTCAGATTAACCTGGGTTAACTTTAGTTTAAGATAGTTTAGTTGTAGATAGAGTCAGCTAGTGTCAGATTAACCCGGGTTAACTTTAGTTTAAGATAGTTTAGTTTAGTTGTAGATAGAGTCAGCTAGCGTCAGATTAACCCGGGTTAACTTTAGTCTTGAACTAGTTAAATCTAGCTCAGTAGTTGAAGTCACTCCTCCACAACCCCACCGAGTGAAAAGTGAAAATAATCCCTACAGTCGTCGTAAATCCACTTTCACTTACTCCTCGGTCTGTAGTTCTGGGGGGCTGAGAGTCTGTAGTCCTGGCCGTCATGTCGTCCCGGAGTCAACAGCGTTAAATGCGGAAATCAACCGTTACCTGTTAGTCCGGATCCTGGAGCTCCTCAGTCCGACCGTCACATCAACAGAAGCGGCCTCAGTCTTGTCCGATGACCGTGTTTAAAGATTTAGGAGGAAAAAGGAAAGTGAATCCGTCTTTTTTTCTGTTTCTGGGTCCAGACCGAAAGAGAAACAACGACTGGTCGGGAAGTGGGGGCTCGCGCTGGAAATCCCCCTCCTGATCTCGCGCTCTCGCTCCGGCTCGGGCTCGAGCGGCGTCGCGGAAGTTTCTACTGGCCGCGTGCGCGCTCCCGCGGAGGAAAGACGTCATGAGGAGGTCTCACTCTGACTAATTTTTTGGAGCGCGCGCACACACACACACACCCACACCCCTACACACATACACACACCCCCACACCCCCCCCCCCCCCCACACACACACACACAAAACAAACAAACAAAAAAAAAACAAAAAACAAAAAACACAACAACAGTATAACAACGACAACAACAGCATATTATAATTATTATTAGTAGCAGTAGTAGTAGATTTATCATAATAATAACAACAATAATAATACAATATTAATAATAATCATAAGTTCTTTCTCCAACTGTTTTTGATGGCACAAAAAATCCACGACAACCAACAACAACATAATAATAATAATAATAACAATTATAAATGATAATAATAATGATAATAATTTCTCAATCCAACTTGTTTGGGAGCATGTAAAAACCCACAACAGCAGCATAACAATAAGAACAACCATAATAATGATCGTATTTAAAGATGGCTCCACAGTGACTTATTTACTTTAATTCTATAATGATTTACAAAGTAATCCAAAAATGGGAAGTTAATGAAAACAAAACTATCTTTTTTTAAATTGCATGTTTTATCTTTCATATCTCAAAACATGCCCCAGTTTATTTTTTTACTCGGTCTTTTTCTTAACACTTAAAAACATGTACATTTAAAAAGAGCAGAATGAATGGTGTTTCTTTATTCTGGAGTTTTCTACCATTTTTAAATGAATGAATGAATTATTCTCTGCAGCCTAACATGGAACAAATTCACATATCTGCACCATTTCTGGTAAGCTTTTAAAACCCTGCTGTGGTATTTTGTCCTGTTATAATTATTTCAGGGGGGCTCTGGTCCTCCTGAGGAGGCTCTAGAACCGCCTGTGGTTGGATTGTTTCTGTCTAGAGGAACACACTGACAGTGTTTAATGAAGAGATTCACATTAACCTGGTACCTGAGCGTCTGTGGACTGTATTTTTAGTTTCTCCCTCCTATCTGGGATCAGGACCTGAGAAGTTCAGCTCAACTTTGCCTCGAACAGGAAGTAGTTTTTAGATGATAACGGTCCCGTTTCTGCAGAAAATACAACCCTGGACAGGTTTTTGAGTGCATCTTTGGCTGTCAGCCAGTTTGTTAAAAGTATTCTATAAAAAGTTCCTCTTTTAATATTCTTAAATGTTTCAGTGGGACTTCCATAAAGCTGGACCCTTCCAGCTATTTCTTTCCCAAAGATCCATGTAAAGGCCAGAAATACTTCATCTTATTCCCCATAAATCTATTAACAAATTCCCAAAAACTGCAACTGCATTCCTCAAAATTTTATGAAAACGATGAAGATTTACCTCAAACATCCATAAGAACATTCCCGAAACTCCCATTAGAAAAATTCACAGAACCCCCAAATTCCCATCAAAATGCCAAAAATTTAAATCCTCCCCAAAACTGCAGAGTAGCTCTCCAAAATCTGCAAACATTCCTCCATTTTTTTAGCAAATTCCCCCAAATATCCAAACCAAATTTTCACAGCACATTCTCACAACATTTTAGCAAACTAACTTTAACAGACAATCGGCACAATTATCCCTAAAACTCTAACAGGATAAATCTGACCACGCCGTAGGAAAGTCCTCTCACCTGCATGAAGGGTCTGAGGAGGAAATCAGCAGTGAAGTTTGGACAGCTCAGTAGTAACCAGAAAAACAGATGAATCGACTCCTGTTAGAGAATAGACGATCTTTGAGGCCGATTTCATTTTCACTTCCTCCACCAGCCCCAGCCCCCCCCCCCCCAAACTCCCCCTTCTGCTCGGTTTTAGCTGGAAACGAAACCAGAAACTCAAACAGAGAAACTGAAGAGGACAGGGCTGGTCTGAGTTCACCCCAGAGAACCTTTGGACTCCTTTAGACTCCCTAGACTTCTTAGACTCCCTTAGACTCCCTCAGACCCCCTTAGACCCCCTTAGACTCCCTCAGACCCCCTCAGACCCTCAGAACCAGAGCAGTCCTCTAAGATGCTGGTGCAGGGCTCAGATAAAGGGCCTTTCTGCTGTCTGAACGTGACCTCCATCCTCCTCCACCTCTCATTTATCAGGATAGCTGCCTTTAAACTTCATCACACTAAGAGCTCTCACTCTGACAGAAATTCTCTGATCTAAATCTTTGGTTTTTCATCCTTAAACTAAATCAGCAGCGTAGATTTTGAATCAGTGCAGAGATGGTGAAGATCTACTGTGAACCAATGACCGCCCTCTCTGCTGATGTTTACTGTTTTCATATTTTCCTCTCCATCATCAGATTTCTGATATTTTTCCTCCTCTGATTTGATTTATGTCTGAGCTGTGACTAAAGGTCTTTAAACCTGCCTCAGACCCTGACCCTGACTCTGACCCTGAGTCTGCGTCCTCAGAGGTGAGGAGTTCTCCTGGGGGGTGTGTCAGTAAAGTCTGGACTCTCATTGGTCCTACAGGTCCTACATTGGTTCCTCTAACAGTGACTAGAGCAGGTGAACACCAAGAACTCAGGAACGTCCATCCCTGGAAGCTGAATACTGATGCTGGTCCTTCTCCATGGTCTACATGGTTGGACTTTCATCAAAGCCTGGGGTCTCAGGTGGTCCTGAAAAACCTTCATCTAAAGGTCTAAGCAGCCCTCGACTCAAGAGAACTGGGAAACCCTGTAGCTGACAAGACAGGCAAAACCAAGGCCTAGGGCTAGCATCAGGGCTAGCATCAGGGCTAACATCAGGGCTAACATCAGGGCTAGCATCAGGGCTAACATCAGGGCTAGCATCAGGGCTAGCATCAGGGCTAGCATCAGGGCTAACATCAGGGCTAACATCAGGGCTAACATCAGGGCTAGCATCAGGGCTAACATCAGGGCTAGCATCAGGGCTAACATCAGGGCTAACATCAGGGCTAGCATCAGGGCTAACATCAGGGCTAGCATCAGGGCTAACATCAGGGCTAACATCAGGGCTAGCATCAGGGCTAACATCAGGGCTAGCATCAGGGCTAACATCAGGGCTAGCATCAGGGCTAACATCAGGGCTAACATCAGGGCTAACATCAGGGCTAGCATCAGGGCTAGCATCAGGGCTAGCATCAGGGCTAACATCAGGGCTAACATCAGGCTAACATCAGGCAGCATCAGGCTAACATCAGGCTAGCATCAGGCTAGCATCAGGCCAACATCAGGGCTGGCATCAGGCTAACATCAGGCCAGCATCAGGCTAACATCAGGCTAACATCAGGCCAGCATCAGGCTAACATCAGGCTAGCATCAGGCTAGCATCAGGCTAGCATCAGGCCAACATCAGGGCTAACATCAGGGCTAGCATCAGGGCTAACATCAGGGCTAGCATCAGGGCTAGCATCAGGGCTAGCATCAGGGCTAACATCAGGGCTAACATCAGGGCTAACATCAGGGCTAGCATCAGGGCTAACATCAGGGCTAGCATCAGGGCTAGCATCAGGGCTAGCATCAGGGCAAGGAGCCCAGCTGAGCTCTAATGTGGCCCCAGCTGAGCTCTAATGTGGCCCCAGCTGAGCTCTAATGTGGCCCCAGCTGAACTCTAATGTGGCCCCAGCTGAGCTCTAATGTGGCCCCAGCTGAGCTCTAATGTGGCCCCAGCTGAACTCTAATGTGGCCCCAGCTGAACTCTAATGTGGCCCCAGACTGTAGTCCTGGACTAAAAGCCTGTGTTGTGAAGGGCCTGGTGTGAAGTGTAAGGGTTAAATTTAGTCAGAGTGTATTTCCTGGAAGTTTATCTGGAGCTGCTGATTCATCCATGGCCCTCATGATAACACTGAACTAGCCTCTGGCGCCCTCTACTGGTTAAATGTGGTACTACTGCTGAAGCTCACAGGGGTCTTCCAGACCAGCAGGGCTCCATGCCATCCCGTTCCTGAACCTAATTTTGAACCGGCCAGCGCTCTCAAACCATAATAGAAGAAAAAGCCTGTCAGTAAGTTGATAATACTAATAATTATACTACTACTACTATTATTAATAACAATGATAATAATAATAGTGATAATTATAATGATAAAAAATAAAATAATGAATTAATAATAACTTTTATTTGTATTTCACTTTTAAAAACAAGGATTTACAAAGAGCTGAGATGAGCAGAAGCACAAAGCAGCAGAACCCGAGAAAAAGAACCCAGGAATCTCACAAACATCAGTAAAGGAATCATGATCCAGAAATGTGGACCTTGTGGTAATGTCTGCTCATTTATCTCTCAGTGCTTGGTCTGAGCTCCTTTCTCATGAATTCTTGCGTCTCTGCTCGTGTTAAAAGGAGATCAGGATCTCCAAGAGTAAAGACCCCCGACCTTACCTTTGGACCGAACAGACACCTTTCAGGTTCTTTACAGCTCCTGTATCACATTCAGACGCTCCTCTCAACAGTGAACACAGTTACTGCTCATCACATTCTCCTCGTGTCCTGCAGGCTACAGAAAAAAACTCTAAAAAAATTCAATCATGATGACTCAGGTGTTAACTGCATTAACGTCTATGCTGATTGGTCAGACAGGAGGTTCCCTCTGAGACGCTCAGATCTGCTTCAACGTCTCCAGAGAAGACCTGATGTCAGAACCCTGACCCTGCTCAGTAGGACATAAACCCTGACCCTGCTCTGTAGGACATAAACCCTGACCCTGCTCAGTAGGACATAAACCCTGACCCTGCTCTGTAGGACATAAACCCTGACCCTGCTCTGTAGGACATAAACCCTGACCCTGCTCTGTAGGACATAAACCCTGACCCTGCTCAGTAGGACATAAACCCTGACCCTGCTCAGTAGGACATAAACCCTGACCCTGCTCAGTAGGACATAAACCCTGACCCTGCTCAGTAGGACATAAACCCTGACCCTGCTCTGTAGGACATAAACCCTGACCCTGCTCAGTAGGACATAAACCCTGACCCTGCTCAGTAGGACATAAACCCTGACCCTGCTCTGTAGGACATAAACCCTGACCCTGCTCTGTAGGACATAAACCCTGACCCTGCTCTGTAGGACATAAACCCTGACCCTGCTCAGTAGTACATAAACCCTGACCCTGCTCTGTAGGACATAAACCCTGACCCTGCTCAGTAGGACATAAACCCTGACCCTGCTCTGTAGGACATAAACCCTGACCCTGCTCTGTAGGACATAAACCCTGACCCTGCTCTGTAGGACATAAACCCTGACCCTGCTCTGTAGGACATAAACCCTGACCCTGCTCTGTAGGACATAAACCCTGACCCTGCTCAGTAGGACATAAACCCTGACCCTGCTCTGTAGGACATAAACCCTGACCCTGCTCAGTAGGACATAAACCCTGACCCTGCTCAGTAGGACATAAACCCTGACCCTGCTCAGTAGGACATAAACCCTGACCCTGCTCTGTAGGACATAAACCCTGACCCTGCTCTGTAGGACATAAACCCTGACCCTGCTCAGTAGGACATAAACCCTGACCCTGCTCTGTAGGACATAAACCCTGACCCTAGGAGATAACAGCCTGAACTTCACTGCTGTGGGTCTCTTTGCAGGGCTGACCACCATCCATCATCCATCCATCCATCACTCATCCATCCATCGATCATCCATCATCCATCCATCCATCCCTCCATCACTCATCCATCATCCGTCCATCTATCCCTCCATCATCCATCCATCATCCATCCATCATTGTAATCTCTGGAGCATCCACACAGGTGAATCACATTTCCTCTACCAGCATGTTTGGGACTCAGTGAGAGAAAGGTCTAAAGAGGCCCGACCCCCCTCTAATTCATTATCTTTCACTAGTAGTACCAGCAGCTTCACTGCACAAAGCATGCTGGGATACTTGCAGGAGGAGCTGGGAGCCTGTCAGCATAGATGTTAATGCAGGGGTCTAAACAGGGTCAGAAGTTTCTTTTTAATGCTGACAGTGCATTAGGCTCTGCCTGTGGTCTCCTTTAACATCCTGTTGGACCTGGTTCCTGTTTTAGACCGAGCCCTCTGATTAAAACCTTTAAGGGTCAGACTCTCAGCGTTAATATTTGACAGGAAAGAAGAAGTCTTTGGTCAGCATGGAGACGATGCAGGGGATCTGTTTCTTCCCACTGAATCCAGGAAGGTTGGAGGCAGACTCAAAGTTTGTGGCCACCCTGCGGTTGACTCTGGTCATGATCTGCATCAGCTCCAGCTCCCCACTGTATCGCTGCAACATCTCACACAGCGCCTGCATGAACCAGGAGCCGTTGGTGGTGTTTCTCCAGGAGTAGTACCCTGAAAGGAACCAGACATGGTTAGATTCTGGATTAATCCAGGGGAAAAAGTCCAACACCTGGTTCAGATCGTGGACCTCATCAAGGATCAGCCTGGACCCTCATCATGGACCAGTCTGGACCCTCATCATGGACCAGCCTGGACCCTCATCATAGACCAGCATGTACTCTCATCATGGACCAGCTTGTACCCTCATCAAGGACCGACCTGTACCCTCAATCATAGACCAGCCTGGACCTTCATCATGGACCAGCCTGTACCCTCAATCATAGACCAGCCTGGACCATCATCATAGACCAGCCTGGACCCTCATCATGGACCAGCCTGGACCCCCATCATGGACCAGGCTAGACCCCCATTATGGACCAGCCTGGACACCCATCATAGACCAGCCTGAACCCTCATAACAGACCAGCCTGGACCCTCATCATAGAACAGCCTGAATCCTCATCATAGACCAGCCTGGACCCTCATCATAGACCAGCCTGAATCCTCATCATAGACCAGCCTGGACCCTCATCATGGACCAGCCTGAATCCTCATCATAGACCAGCCTGGACCCTCATCATAGAACAGCCTGGACCCTCATCATAGACCAGCCTGGACCCTCAATCATAGACCAGCCTGCACCATCATCATAGACCAGCCTGGACCCTCATCATAGACCAGCCTGAATCCTCATCATAGACCAGCCTGGACCCTCATCATAGAACAGCCTGGACCCTCATCATAGAACAGCCTGGACCCTCATCATAGACCAGCCTGAATCCTCATCATAGACCAGCCTGGACCCTCAATCATAGACCAGCCTGCACCATCATCATAGACCAGCCTGAATCCTCATCATAGACCAGCCTGGACCCTCATCATAGAACAGCCTGGACCCTCATCATAGAACAGCCTGGACCCTCATCATAGAACAGCCTGGACCCCCATCATAGAACAGCCTGGACCCTCATCATAGACCAGCCGTACCGCTCTCTGCTGAAGTATCCATGATGGTTCGAGTTCTCCTCCAAAAATTATCCAAAACCTCTTAGATCTTAGACCTGACAGAAGGGATCTTAGACCTGACAGAAGGGATCTTAGACCTGACAGAAGGGATCTTAGACCTGACAGAAGGGATCTTAGGCCTGACAGAAGGGATCTTAGACCTGACAGAAGGGATCTTAGACCTGACAGAACTGATCTTAGACCTGACAGAACTGATCTTAGACCTGACAGAAGGGATCTTAGACCTGACAGAAGGGATCTTAGAGCTAACAGAACTGATCTTAGACCTGACAGAACTGATATTAGACCTGACAGAACTGAAGAAGAGTCGGGGTTTCCTTTCCTCTTCAGTTCCACACATTTTTCTAGAACTTGCCAACTGTGTTCTACTATTGTAGGGAATGGAGGAATGAAGGCCCCAACATCCCCAGCTTCACCAACAGTCCATCCTTGTGTTTTAAGCTGACGTTGTCTTTTGAAGCTTGTAAAACTCTAACCAGACTCCTCACTGGTCTAAGTTAGTTAAAAAAAAAGGCTGAAGTCGTAGACCCCTTTTCCAGACCAGTGGACCTCCACCCTGACTTACCTGGAGCAGTTGAATAAGCGTAAAGGAAATCCGCCTCCACAGGAATCCTCTCTATTTGCTCTGCTCTGCTGTCGGTCTCAACCATAGCCCCACCGTCCAGATCTGAGCCCCGACACGCCTAAAAGAGACCAGACCCAGACCCAGAGCTGTATTAGCTTGGAGACTCTACGGGGCTTCAGGTCTGAGCCCCTACATGTGTAAAGGAGCACTGAAGTGCTAATTCAGGATGAACAGGTGTGTTAGAATTATCATGTGTACCTGCTGAGGGACACTGACCTGGATGAAGAACAGCTTGGGTTTCCCCACCAGAGTGCTGCAGCGATCTCCTTTGAAGTATCTGGTGAAGTTTTCTATCTTTTCAAATCCGTCAGTGCCGTATATCCCCCCTTCTTCTCCGTGACTGAGCAGCACACAGGCGAATGAGGCGCTCTGGCTGTGGTCCTCCTGGGATACTGGACACACCAAAGAGAGAGATGGAACCATGGTTACTGGTCCACATGCTCCAGTCTGACAGCTGAGCCCACTGGGAACAGTGGTAACCAGTGGTCCGTCCTGTAAATGAGTCCCCCATCCCTGACTCAAAGACTGAAGACCCCCAACAACACTCAGCCTAAACAGCTCTAAAATGGATCCAGGTCTGGATCTTCTGCAGATTCAGGGCCTTCAGGAGATTTGTGAACATCATATCCGGTCTAAACTACTTCCTGTTGACAGCTTAAATGATCCGGTCCGACTGATCCCAAAGAGGAGAGAAACTAAGAATGTATTCAGACTAAAGCTCAGCTCTCAGGAGGATAAAAAGTAGGTAAAATAACAGAAACTCTCATTTCTGCTGAATAAGCAGGTAGAAGACTGATGTAGTCCTGCATGTGTAGACCTCAGTCTGACCTAGACCAGCTCACCTGGAGGAACCAACGTCAGACAGGGGCAGACCTGATCCTGGCCTCTCAATATAAACTGAGACAGGAACAGTAGTCCAGGACAGACCCTAAACCCTGACTGTAGCTTTTCTTTGCTGTGCATGCAAACGTATTGAGCGTTACCATAGAAACAGTAAAGTGTATTACCTTGGAACATCAGCTGATGTATCTGGTCCACGGTCTGATCGTTGGTAAACCTTATCTTATAGCCCAGACCAGAGAAGATCTTTATGGCGTTGGCCCCGTCCACATCTGTCCCGTTACGAGTGTTCATATCTGGAGAGGGAACACGGAGAGGTCATGGTAGGGAAATGCTTCTAGCTGAGTCAGCAGATCTGTGCTGGACCTGGTGTGAAAATCAGGCTGGGGTTCTTATTGAACGGGAGTGTGTACTTGTAGAGCGGTGGAAGTTCTTGTTGTTGATGATCAGACAGGTTCCCAGGCTGGGGTAGTCCATGTTGTAGCGGTAGGGGTCTGAGTCTGCAGTCTTAGTGCTGCTGAGGGGCAGAGAGTCTATCTCCTCTGAAGTCTTGGTTCCGTCTGCAGACCCTCCATCCGCTCTGAAAATAGCCACAGGAAAGCAGACTCTGTAAGGACAGGAACCATGTCGCTGAGACTCTGAGAGCTGGGTTAGTCTTCACTCCAGACGACTGTAAAAACGGTCTGAGGACCAGGACAGGAAGCATGGCGGTATTAGGACATGGGTTTGTAGTGGTTCTCAACCCTGCCCCATCAAACCCTGGAGAGAACACCTCTGAGCTAGTTTAATGGTTCCTGTATCTACAGTGAACCTGGGTCATTGTCAGGGTCAGAAAACTGCTTCAGACCAGATCGAACATTCTGATCAGAGCACACAGAGATGGTTTAACTCTCACAGCCAGCATTTATGCTCAGTTTAAAGAGTTCCTTTAAAATCCTAACACAGTTGTCCCTAAAACTGCTGTAAAAATAAAGAGCTGAGACAAAGATTCTACACATTTTTAAAAAAGGAATATTTCCTGGCAAAGTTGAGCTTTGTTCATTCAACACAGCCAAAACTCTTTAAATAAAAAAACTGAAGGGGACAAAATGTGAGGACGCTAGATGATTCTCACTGTCAGCACAGTCTGATCATAGTTATGTTTGTTTTTTCAATAAATGCATTATCCTCTGTTCATTTTATCCTGCTTATTTACTAAAATACCAGCTGATCTTTACATACTAATAACTAATTTATTTAAAGGTTTTAGTTTAATAGGATAAATATTAAAGAGAAAGTTAGAAAATCACAAAATTCAGAGATAATATATTTAAAAATACTTTAAGTTCAAATAATTTATATTATGATAAACTGTTATTTCTGAATACCAGTGTTAGTCTGAAAACTTTACCCTCATCTTTGATTAAATAAATTAAATCTAAATAAATTTCAGTGTGTCTGACAGAGTGACAATAATCAGGATATGATCATCAGAAGTCAGAATTTAGAGAGAAAAATGTTGAATGAAAAGTCTTTTCACGTCTGCTGGTTAGACGTCAGCCATGTAAATCTCCTCTTTACTGAGGTAAAACAGAAGAACAAAGTTCTGAGCCTGTTTGTCCCTCTCCTCTAGAACCAGTGGTTTTTATCGGTCCTGTTCTCGTTCACATATCTGATGGAATACAGGCAGAAATAAAGGCTGACAGCCAAACCTGGCATCAGGAACAAACGGCTGATGGGACTATCAATAAATCACTCTAGGGTCCAGATTTCACCTCTATGGGGAATGATTTCTACAATAAGGCTAAAAGGATCCTCACCTTGAGTATCTCTGCTCTGAATGAGGGGTCTGTTAAAGCCTGAGCAGCTCCGACCTCTGAGAGTATTGATCAACCCTCAGGCACAAACAGGAAACACTAACCTCTTTGAAAAGAACTTCAGGGCATCCACGGTGTCTCCACTGCCCTGAACGTCAGCGCCACCATCAGGCTGGGCCATGTTTCTACTGGTATGAGAGAGAAAGAAGAAAACAGAGCTGACAGCTGAGGAGAGCATGATCTCAGAAAACTCTAGATTTATCCACTTAAGGGGCTTAGAGCAGGGCTGGACAGCATCTCTGATCCATCAGACAATATTTCACTGATCAATAAAGCTCTGATGATGATGCTCAGAAGTGGTTGACAGGAGGAACCATTACAGCACAGGATTACTGATCACGAGAAAACCAATAAAACATGTCCAGGCAGGACCAGCAAAGATCATTCTAGTGATTGTATTCAGAATTATTAATGACTACAAATAAGCAAGAGATTAACTGTTGTATTGAACTAGTCCTTAACTGTTCTAGTGAACTAGTCCTTAACTGTTGTAGTGAACTAGTCCTTTAACTGTTGTAGTGAACTAGTCCTTTAACTGTTGTAGTGAACTAGTCCTTAACTCTTGTAGTGAACTAGTCCTTAACTGTTGTAGTGAACTAGTCCTTAACTGTTGTAGTGAACTAGTCCTTAACTGTTGTAGTGAACAAGTCCTTAACTGTTGTAGTGAACTAGTTTTTAACTGTTGTAGTGAACTAGTCCTTTAACTGTTGTAGTGAACTAGTCCTTAACTGTTGTAGTGAACTAGTCCTTAACTGTTGTAGTGAACTAGTCCTTAACTGTTGTAGTGAACTAGTCCTTTAACTGTTGTAGTGAACTAGTCCTTAACTGTTGTAGTGAACTAGTCCTTTAACTGTTGTAGTGAACTAGTCCTTAACTGTTGTAGTGAACTAGTCTTTAACTTTTGTAGTGAACTAGTCCTTAACTGTTGTAGTGAACTAGTCCTTTAACTGTTGTAGTGAACTAGTCTTTAACTGTTGTAGTGAACTAGTCCCCTTACTGTTGTAGTGAACTAGTCCTTAACTGTTGTAGTGAACTAGTCTTTAACTGTTGTAGTGAACTAGTCCTTAACTGTTGTAGTGAACTAGTCCTTAACTGTTGTAGTGAACTAGTCCTTAACTGTTGTAGTGAACTAGTCCTTTACAGTTGTAGTGAACTAGTCCTTAACTGTTGTAGTGAACTAGTCTTTAACTGTTGTAGTGAACTAGTCCTTTAACTGTTGTAGTGAACTAGTCTTTAACTGTTGTAGTGAACTAGTCCTTTAACTGTTGTAGTGAACTAGTCTTTAACTGTTGTAGTGAACTAGTCCTTTACAGTTGTAGTGAACTAGTCCTTAACTGTTGTAGTGAACTAGTCTTTAACTGTTGTAGTGAACTAGTCCTTTAACTGTTGTAGTGAACTAGTCCTTTAACTGTTGTAGTGAACTAGTCCTTAACTGTTGTATTGAACAAGTCCTTAACTGTTGTATTGAACAAGTCCTTAACTGTTGTATTGAACAAGTCCTTAACTGTTGTAGTGAACTAGTCTTTAACTGTTGTAGTGAACTAGTCCTTAACTGTTGTAGTGAACTAGTCCTTAACTGTTGTATTGAACAAGTCCTTAACTGTTGTAGTGAACTAGTCTTTAACTGTTGTAGTGAACTAGTCCTTAACTGTTGTAGTGAACTAGTCCTTAACTGTTGTAGTGAACTAGTCTTTAACTGTTGTAGTGAACTAGTCCTTAACTGTTGTATTGAACTAGTCCTTAACTGTTGTAGTGAACTAGTCCTTAACTGTTGTATTGAACAAGTCCTTAACTGTTGTATTGAACAAGTCCTTAACTGTTGTAGTGAACTAGTCTTTAACTGTTGTAGTGAACTAGTCCTTAACTGTTGTAGTGAACTAGTCCTTAACTGTTGTAGTGAACTAGTCTTTAACTGTTGTAGTGAACTAGTCCTTTAACTGTTGTAGTGAAATAGTCCTTAACTGTTGTAGTGAACTAGTCTTTAACTGTTGTAGTGAACTAGTCCTTAACTGTTGTAGTGAACTAGTCCTTTAACTGTTGTAGTGAACTAGTCCTTAACTGTTGTAGTGAACTAGTCCTTTACAGTTGTAGTGAACTAGTCCTTAACTGTTGTAGTGAACTAGTCTTTAACTGTTGTAGTGAACTAGTCCTTTAACTGTTGTAGTGAACTAGTCCTTAACTGTTGTAGTGAACTAGTCCTTAACTGTTGTAGTGAACTAGTCCTTTAACTGTTGTAGTGAACTAGTCTTTAACTGTTGTAGTGAACTAGTCCCCTTACTGTTGTAGTGAACTAGTCCTCTAACTGTTGTAGTGAACTAGTCCTTAACTGTTGTAGTGAACTAGTCCTTTAACTGTTGTAGTGAACTAGTCCTTTAACTGTTGTAGTGAACTAGTCCTGAACTGTTGTAGTGAACTAGTCCTTTAACTGTTGTAGTGAACTAGTCCTTAACTGTTGTAGTGAACTAGTCCTTAACTGTTGTAGTGAACTAGTCTTTAACTGTTGTAGTGAACTAGTCCTTTAACTGTTGTAGTGAACTAGACCTTAACTGTTGTAGTGAACTAGTCCTTTAACTGTTGTAGTGAACTAGTCTTTAACTGTTGTAGTGAACTAGTCCTTTAACTGTTGTAGTGAACTAGTCTTTAACTGTTGTAGTGAACTAGTCCTCTAACTGCTGTAGTGAACTAGTCCTTTAACTGTTGTAGTGAACTAGTCCTTTAACTGTTGTAGTGAACTAGACCTTAACTGTTGTAGTGAACTAGTCCTTTAACTGTTGTAGTGAACTAGACCTTAACTGTTGTAGTGAACTAGTCTTTAACTGTTGTAGTGAACTAGTCCTTTAACTGTTGTAGTGAACTAGACCTTAACTGTTGTAGTGAACTAGTCCTTAACTGTTGTAGTGAACTAGTCTTTAACTGTTGTAGTGAACTAGTCCTCTAACTGCTGTAGTGAACTAGTCCTTTAACTGTTGTAGTGAACTAGTCTTTAACTGTTGTAGTGAACTAGTCCTTTAACTGTTGTAGTGAACTAGTCCTTTAACTGTTGTAGTGAACTAGTCCTTAACTGTTGTAGTGAACTAGTCCTCTAACTGTTGTAGTGAACTAGTCCTTAACTGTTGTAGTGAACTAGTCCTCTAACTGTTGTAGTGAACTAGTCCTTTAACTGTTGTAGTGAACTAGTCCTTAACTGTTGTAGTGAACTAGTCCTCTAACTGTTGTAGTGAACTAGTCCTTAACTGTTGTAGTGAACTAGTCCTTAACTGTTGTAGTGAACTAGTCCTTAACTGTTGTAGTGAACTAGTCCTTAACTGTTGTAGTGAACTAGTCCTTAACTGTTGTAGTGAACTAGTCCTCTAACTGTTGTAGTGAACTAGTCCTTAACTGCTGTAGTGAACTAGTCCTTAACTGTTGTAGTGAACTAGTCCTTTAACTGTTGTAGTGAACTAGTCCTTAACTGTTGTAGTGAACTAGTCCTCTAACTGTTGTAGTGAACTAGTCCTTAACTGTTGTAGTGAACTAGTCCTTTAACTGTTGTAGTGAACTAGTCCTTAACTGCTGTAGTGAACTAGTCCTTAACTGCTGTAGTGAACTAGTCCTTAACTGTTGTAGTGAACTAGTCCTTAACTGTTGTAGTGAACTAGTCCTTAACTGTTGTAGTGAACTAGTCCTTCAACTGTTGTAGTGAACTAGTCCTTAACTGTTGTAGTGAACTAGTCCTTTAACTGTTGTAGTGAACTAGTCCTTAACTGTTGTAGTGAACTAGTCCTCTAACTGTTGTAGTGAACTAGTCCTTAACTGTTGTAGTGAACTAGTCCTTAACTGTTGTAGTGAACTAGTCCTTTAACTGTTGTAGTGAACTAGTCCTTAACTGTTGTAGTGAACTAGTCCTCTAACTGTTGTAGTGAACTAGTCCTTAACTGTTGTAGTGAACTAGTCCTCTAACTGTTGTAGTGAACTAGTCCCTGTTGTAGTGAACTAGTCCTTAACTGTTGTAGTGAACTAGTCCTCTAACTGTTGTAGTGAACTAGTCCTTAACTGCTGTAGTGAACTAGTCCTTAACTGTTGTAGTGAACTAGTCCTTTAACTGTTGTAGTGAACTAGTCCTTAACTGTTGTAGTGAACTAGTCCTCTAACTGTTGTAGTGAACTAGTCCTTAACTGTTGTAGTGAACTAGTCCTTTAACTGTTGTAGTGAACTAGTCCTTAACTGCTGTAGTGAACTAGTCCTTAACTGTTGTAGTGAACTAGTCCTCTAACTGTTGTAGTGAACTAGTCCTTAACTGTTGTAGTGAACTAGTCCTTTAACTGTTGTAGTGAACTAGTCCTTAACTGTTGTAGTGAACTAGTCCTCTAACTGTTGTAGTGAACTAGTCCTTAACTGTTGTAGTGAACTAGTCCTTTAACTGTTGTAGTGAACTAGTCCTTAACTGCTGTAGTGAACTAGTCCTTAACTGCTGTAGTGAACTAGTCCTTAACTGTTGTAGTGAACTAGTCCTCTAACTGTTGTAGTGAACTAGTCCTTAACTGTTGTAGTGAACTAGTCCTTTAACTGTTGTAGTGAACTAGTCCTTAACTGTTGTAGTGAACTAGTCCTTTAACTGTTGTAGTGAACTAGTCCTTTAACTGTTGTAGTGAACTAGTCCTCTAACTGTTGTAGTGAACTAGTCCTTAACTGTTGTAGTGAACTAGTCCTCTAACTGTTGTAGTGAACTAGTCCTTAACTGCTGTAGTGAACTAGTCCTTAACTGTTGTAGTGAACTAGTCCTCTAACTGTTGTAGTGAACTAGTCCTTAACTGTTGTAGTGAACTAGTCCTTAACTGTTGTAGTGAACTAGTCCTTAACTGTTGTAGTGAACTAGTCCTTAACTGTTGTAGTGAACTAGTCCTCTAACTGTTGTAGTGAACTAGTCCTTAACTGCTGTAGTGAACTAGTCCTTAACTGTTGTAGTGAACTAGTCCTTTAACTGTTGTAGTGAACTAGTCCTTAACTGTTGTAGTGAACTAGTCCTCTAACTGTTGTAGTGAACTAGTCCTTAACTGTTGTAGTGAACTAGTCCTTTAACTGTTGTAGTGAACTAGTCCTTAACTGCTGTAGTGAACTAGTCCTTAACTGCTGTAGTGAACTAGTCCTTAACTGTTGTAGTGAACTAGTCCTCTAACTGTTGTAGTGAACTAGTCCTTAACTGTTGTAGTGAACTAGTCCTTTAACTGTTGTAGTGAACTAGTCCTTAACTGTTGTAGTGAACTAGTCCTCTAACTGTTGTAGTGAACTAGTCGTTAACTGTTGTAGTGAACTAGTCCTTTAACTGTTGTAGTGAACTAGTCCTTTAACTGTTGTAGTGAACTAGTCCTTTAACTGTTGTAGTGAACTAGTCCTTAACTGTTGTATTGAACAAGTCCTTAACTGTTGTATTGAACAAGTCCTTAACTGTTGTAGTGAACTAGTCCTCTAACTGCTGTAGTGAACTAGTCCTTTAACTGTTGTAGTGAACTAGTCCTTAACTGTTGTAGTGAACTAGTCCTTTAACTGCTGTAGTGAACTAGTCCTTTAACTTTTGTAGTGAACTAGTCCTTAACTGTTGTAGTGAACTAGTCCTCTAACTGTTGTAGTGAACTAGTCCTCTAACTGTTGTTGTGAACTAGTCCTTAACTGTTGTAGTGAACTAGTCCTTTAACTGTTGTAGTGAACTAGTCCTCTAACTGTTGTAGTGAACTAGTCCTTTAACTGTTGTAGTGAACTAGTCCTTAACTGTTGTAGTGAAGTAGTCCTCTAACTGCTGTAGTGAACTAGTCCTTTAACTGCTGTAGTGAACTAGTCCTTAACTGTTGTAGTGAACTAGTCCTTAACTGTTGTAGTGAACTAGTCCTCTAACTGTCGTAGTGAACTAGTCCTTTAACTGTTGTAGTGAACTAGTCCTTAACTGTTGTAGTGAACTAGTCCTCATCTGTTGTAGTGAACTAGTCCTCTAACTGCTGTAGTGAACTAGTCCTCTAACTTTTGTAGTGAACTAGTCCTTAACTGTTGTAGTGAACTAGTCCTCTAACTGTTGTAGTGAACTAGTCCTCTAACTGTTGTAGTGAACTAGTCCTTAACTGTTGTAGTGAACTAGTCCTTTAACTGTTGTAGTGAACTAGTCCTTTAACTGTTGTAGTGAACTAGTCCTTTAACTGTTGTAGTGAACTAGTCTTTAACTTTTGTAGTGAACTAGTCCTTGACTGTTGTAGTGAACTAGTCCTTTAACTGTTGTAGTGAACTAGTCCTTAACTGTTGTAGTGAACTAGTCCTTTAACTGTTGTAGTGAACTAGTCCTTTAACTGTTGTAGTGAACTAGTCCTTAACTGTTGTAGTGAACTAGTCCTTTAACTGTTGTAGTGAACTAGTCCTTAACTGTTGTAGTGAACTAGTCCTTTAACTGTTGTAGTGAACTAGTCCTTAACTGTTGTAGTGAACTAGTCTTTAACTTTTGTAGTGAACTAGTCCTTAACTGTTGTAGTGAACTAGTCCTTTAACTGTTGTAGTGAACTAGTCTTTAACTGTTGTAGTGAACTAGTCCCCTTACTGTTGTAGTGAACTAGTCCTTAACTGTTGTAGTGAACTAGTCTTTAACTGTTGTAGTGAACTAGTCCTTAACTGTTGTAGTGAACTAGTCCTTAACTGTTGTAGTGAACTAGTCTTTAACTGTTGTAGTGAACTAGTCCTTTACAGTTGTAGTGAACTAGTCCTTAACTGTTGTAGTGAACTAGTCTTTAACTGTTGTAGTGAACTAGTCCTTTAACTGTTGTAGTGAACTAGTCTTTAACTGTTGTAGTGAACTAGTCCTTTAACTGTTGTAGTGAACTAGTCTTTAACTGTTGTAGTGAACTAGTCCTTTACAGTTGTAGTGAACTAGTCCTTAACTGTTGTAGTGAACTAGTCTTTAACTGTTGTAGTGAACTAGTCCTTTAACTGTTGTAGTGAACTAGTCCTTAACTGTTGTAGTGAACTAGTCCTTAACTGTTGTAGTGAACTAGTCCTTTAACTGTTGTAGTGAACTAGTCTTTAACTGTTGTAGTGAACTAGTCCCCTTACTGTTGTAGTGAACTAGTCCTCTAACTGTTGTAGTGAACTAGTCCTTAACTGTTGTAGTGAACTAGTCCTTTAACTGTTGTAGTGAACTAGTCCTTTAACTGTTGTAGTGAACTAGTCCTGAACTGTTGTAGTGAACTAGTCCTTTAACTGTTGTAGTGAACTAGTCCTTAACTGTTGTAGTGAACTAGTCCTTAACTGTTGTAGTGAACTAGTCTTTAACTGTTGTAGTGAACTAGTCCTTTAACTGTTGTAGTGAACTAGACCTTAACTGTTGTAGTGAACTAGTCCTTTAACTGTTGTAGTGAACTAGTCCTCTAACTGTTGTAGTGAACTAGTCCTTTAACTGTTGTAGTGAACTAGTCCTTAACTGTTGTAGTGAACTAGTCCTTTAACTGTTGTAGTGAACTAGACCTTAACTGTTGTAGTGAACTAGTCCTTTAACTGTTGTAGTGAACTAGTCTTTAACTGTTGTAGTGAACTAGTCCTCTAACTGCTGTAGTGAACTAGTCCTTTAACTGTTGTAGTGAACTAGTCCTTTAACTGTTGTAGTGAACTAGACCTTAACTGTTGTAGTGAACTAGTCCTTTAACTGTTGTAGTGAACTAGACCTTAACTGTTGTAATGAACTAGTCTTTAACTGTTGTAGTGAACTAGTCCTTTAACTGTTGTAGTGAACTAGACCTTAACTGTTGTAGTGAACTAGTCCTTTAACTGTTGTAGTGAACTAGTCTTTAACTGTTGTAGTGAACTAGTCCTCTAACTGCTGTAGTGAACTAGTCCTTTAACTGTTGTAGTGAACTAGTCTTTAACTGTTGTAGTGAACTAGTCCTTTAACTGTTGTAGTGAACTAGTCCTTTAACTGTTGTAGTGAACTAGTCCTTAACTGTTGTAGTGAACTAGTCCTCTAACTGTTGTAGTGAACTAGTCCTTAACTGTTGTAGTGAACTAGTCCTCTAACTGTTGTAGTGAACTAGTCCTTTAACTGTTGTAGTGAACTAGTCCTTAACTGTTGTAGTGAACTAGTCCTCTAACTGTTGTAGTGAACTAGTCCTTAACTGTTGTAGTGAACTAGTCCTTAACTGTTGTAGTGAACTAGTCCTTAACTGTTGTAGTGAACTAGTCCTTAACTGTTGTAGTGAACTAGTCCTTAACTGTTGTAGTGAACTAGTCCTCTAACTGTTGTAGTGAACTAGTCCTTAACTGTAGTGAACTAGTCCTTAACTGTTGTAGTGAACTAGTCCTTTAACTGTTGTAGTGAACTAGTCTCTAACTGTTGTAGTGAACTAGTCCTCTAAATGTTGTAGTGAAATAGTCATTAACTGTTGTAGTGAACTAGTCCTTTAACTGTTGTAGTGAACTAGTCCTTAACTGCTGTAGTGAACTAGTCCTTAACTGCTGTAGTGAACTAGTCCTTAACTGTTGTAGTGAACTAGTCCTCTAACTGTTGTAGTGAACTAGTCCTTAACTGTTGTAGTGAACTAGTCCTTTAACTGTTGTAGTGAACTAGTCCTTAACTGTTGTAGTGAACTAGTCCTTTAACTGTTGTAGTGAACTAGTCCTTAACTGTTGTAGTGAACTAGTCCTCTAACTGTTGTAGTGAACTAGTCCTTAACTGTTGTAGTGAACTAGTCCTCTAACTGTTGTAGTGAACTAGTCCTTTAACTGTTGTAGTGAACTAGTCCTTAACTGTTGTAGTGAACTAGTCCTGTAAGTGTTTTTGTGAACTAGTCCTTAACTGTTGTAGTGAACTAGTCCTTAACTGTTGTAGTGAACTAGTCCTTAACTGTTGTAGTGAACTAGTCCTTAACTGTTGTAGTGAACTAGTCCTCTAACTGTTGTAGTGAACTAGTCCTTAACTGCTGTAGTGAACTAGTCCTTAACTGCTGTAGTGAACTAGTCCTTTAACTGTTGTAGTGAACTAGTCCTTTAACTGTTGTAGTGAACTAGTCCTTAACTGTTGTAGTGAACTAGTCCTCTAACTGTTGTAGTGAACTAGTCCTTAACTGTTGTAGTGAACTAGTCCTTTAACTGTTGTAGTGAACTAGTCCTTAACTGCTGTAGTGAACTAGTCCTTAACTGCTGTAGTGAACTAGTCCTTAACTGTTGTAGTGAACTAGTCCTCTAACTGTTGTAGTGAACTAGTCCTTAACTGTTGTAGTGAACTAGTCCTTTAACTGTTGTAGTGAACTAGTCCTTAACTGTTGTAGTGAACTAGTCCTCTAACTGTTGTAGTGAACTAGTCCTTAACTGTTGTAGTGAACTAGTCCTTAACTGTTGTAGTGAACTAGTCCTTAACTGTTGTAGTGAACTAGTCCTTAACTGTTGTAGTGAACTAGTCCTTAACTGTTGTAGTGAACTAGTCCTCTAACTGTTGTAGTGAACTAGTCCTTAACTGCTGTAGTGAACTAGTCCTTAACTGTTGTAGTGAACTAGTCCTTTAACTGTTGTAGTGAACTAGTCCTTAACTGTTGTAGTGAACTAGTCCTCTAACTGTTGTAGTGAACTAGTCCTTAACTGTTGTAGTGAACTAGTCCTTTAACTGTTGTAGTGAACTAGTCCTTAACTGTTGTAGTGAACTAGTCCTTAACTGCTGTAGTGAACTAGTCCTTAACTGTTGTAGTGAACTAGTCCTCTAACTGTTGTAGTGAACTAGTCCTTAACTGTTGTAGTGAACTAGTCCTTTAACTGTTGTAGTGAACTAGTCCTTAACTGTTGTAGTGAACTAGTCCTTTAACTGTTGTAGTGAACTAGTCCTTAACTGTTGTAGTGAACTAGTCCTCTAACTGTTGTAGTGAACTAGTCCTTAACTGTTGTAGTGAACTAGTCCTCTAACTGTTGTAGTGAACTAGTCCTTTAACTGTTGTAGTGAACTAGTCCTTAACTGTTGTAGTGAACTAGTCCTCTAACTGTTGTAGTGAACTAGTCCTTAACTGTTGTAGTGAACTAGTCCTTAACTGTTGTAGTGAACTAGTCCTTAACTGTTGTAGTGAACTAGTCCTTAACTGTTGTAGTGAACTAGTCCTCTAACTGTTGTAGTGAACTAGTCCTTAACTGCTGTAGTGAACTAGTCCTTAACTGTTGTAGTGAACTAGTCCTTTAACTGTTGTAGTGAACTAGTCCTTAACTGTTGTAGTGAACTAGTCCTCTAACTGTTGTAGTGAACTAGTCCTTAACTGTTGTAGTGAACTAGTCCTTTAACTGTTGTAGTGAACTAGTCCTTAACTGCTGTAGTGAACTAGTCCTTAACTGCTGTAGTGAACTAGTCCTTAACTGTTGTAGTGAACTAGTCCTCTAACTGTTGTAGTGAACTAGTCCTTAACTGTTGTAGTGAACTAGTCCTTAACTGTTGTAGTGAACTAGTCCTTAACTGTTGTAGTGAACTAGTCCTCTAACTGTTGTAGTGAACTAGTCCTTAACTGTTGTAGTGAACTAGTCCTTTAACTGTTGTAGTGAACTAGTCCTTTAACTGTTGTAGTGAACTAGTCCTTAACTGTTGTAGTGAACTAGTCCTTAACTGTTGTATTGAACAAGTCCTTAACTGTTGTATTGAACAAGTCCTTAACTGTTGTAGTGAACTAGTCCTCTAACTGCTGTAGTGAACTAGTCCTTTAACTGTTGTAGTGAACTAGTCCTTAACTGTTGTAGTGAACTAGTCCTTTAACTGCTGTAGTGAACTAGTCCTTTAACTTTTGTAGTGAACTAGTCCTTAACTGTTGTAGTGAACTAGTCCTCTAACTGTTGTAGTGAACTAGTCCTCTAACTGTTGTAGTGAACTAGTCCTCTAACTGTTGTTGTGAACTAGTCCTTAACTGTTGTAGTGAACTAGTCCTTTAACTGTTGTAGTGAACTAGTCCTCTAACTGTTGTAGTGAACTAGTCCTCTAACTGTTGTAGTGAACTAGTCCTCTAACTGTTGTAGTGAACTAGTCCTCTAACTGTTGTTGTGAACTAGTCCTTAACTGTTGTAGTGAACTAGTCCTTTAACTGTTGTAGTGAACTAGTCCTTAACTGTTGTAGTGAACTAGTCCTTAACTGTTGTAGTGAACTAGTCCTCTAACTGCTGTAGTGAACTAGTCCTTTAACTGTTGTAGTGAACTAGTCCTTAACTGTTGTAGTGAACTAGTCCTCTAACTGCTGTAGTGAACTAGTCCTTTAACTGTTGTAGTGAACTAGTCCTTAACTGTTGTAGTGAACTAGTCCTTAACTGTTGTAGTGAACTAGTCCTCTAACTGTTGTAGTGAACTAGTCCTTTAACTGTTGTAGTGAACTAGTCCTTTAACTGTTGTAGTGAACTAGTCCTTAACTGTTGTAGTGAACTAGTCCTCTAACTGCTGTAGTGAACTAGTCCTTTAACTGTTGTAGTGAACTAGTCCTTAACTGTTGTAGTGAACTAGTCCTCTAACTGCTGTAGTGAACTAGTCCTTTAACTGTTGTAGTGAACTAGTCCTCATCTGTTGTAGTGAACTAGTCCTTAACTGTTGTAGTGAACTAGTCCTCTAACTGTTGTAGTGAACTAGTCCTTTAACTGTTGTAGTGAACTAGTCCTTAACTGTTGTAGTGAACTAGTCCTCATCTGTTGTAGTGAACTAGTCCTCTAACTGCTGTAGTGAACTAGTCCTTTAACTTTTGTAGTGAACTAGTCCTTAACTGTTGTAGTGAACTAGTCCTCTAACTGTTGTAGTGAACTAGTCCTCTAACTGTTGTAGTGAACTAGTCCTCTAACTGTTGTTGTGAACTAGTCCTTAACTGTTGTAGTGAACTAGTCCTTTAACTGTTGTAGTGAACTAGTCCTCTAACTGTTGTAGTGAACTAGTCCTCTAACTGTTGTTGTGAACTAGTCCTCTAACTGTTGTAGTGAACTAGTCCTTTAACTGTTGTAGTGAAGTAGTCCTCTAACTGTTGTTGTGAACTAGTCCTTAACTGTTGTAGTGAACTAGTCCTCTAACTGTTGTAGTGAACTAGTCCTCTAACTGTTGTTGTGAACTAGTCCTTAACTGTTGTAGTGAACTAGTCCTCTAACTGTTGTAGTGAACTAGTCCTCTAACTGTTGTTGTGAACTAGTCCTCTAACTGTTGTAGTGAACTAGTCCTCTAACTGTTGTAGTGAACTAGTCCTTTAACTGTTGTAGTGAACTAGTCCTCTAACTGTTGTAGTGAACTAGTCCTCTAACTGTTGTAGTGAACTAGTCCTCTAACTGTTGTTGTGAACTAGTCCTTAACTGTTGTAGTGAACTAGTCCTTTAACTGTTGTAGTGAACTAGTCCTTAACTGTTGTAGTGAACTAGTCCTTAACTGTTGTAGTGAACTAGTCCTTAACTGTTGTAGTGAACTAGTCCTTAACTGTTGTAGTGAACTAGTCCTTTAACTTTTGTAGTGAACTAGTCCTTTAACTGTTGTAGTGAACTAGTCCTCTAACTGTTGTAGTGAACTAGTCCTTAACTGTTGTAGTGAACTAGTCCTTAACTGTTGTAGTGAACTAGTCCTCTAACTGCTGTAGTGAACTAGTCCTTTAACTGTTGTAGTGAACTAGTCCTTAACTGTTGTAGTGAACTAGTCCTCTAACTGCTGTAGTGAACTAGTCCTTTAAATGTTGTAGTGAACTAGTCCTTAACTGTTGTAGTGAACTAGTCCTTAACTGTTGTAGTGAACTAGTCCTCTAACTGTTGTAGTGAACTAGTCCTTTAACTGTTGTAGTGAACTAGTCCTTTAACTGTTGTAGTGAACTAGTCCTTAACTGTTGTAGTGAACTAGTCCTCTAACTGCTGTAGTGAACTAGTCCTTTAACTGTTGTAGTGAACTAGTCCTTAACTGTTGTAGTGAACTAGTCCTCTAAGTGCTGTAGTGAACTAGTCCTTTAACTGTTGTAGTGAACTAGTCCTTAACTGTTGTAGTGAACTAGTCCTTAACTGTTGTAGTGAACTAGTCCTTAACTGTTGTAGTGAACTTGTCCTCTAACTGTTGTAGTGAACTAGTCCTTAACTGTTGTAGTGAACTAGTCCTTTACAGTTGTAGTGAACTAGTCCTTAACTGTTGTAGTGAACTAGTCTTTAACTGTTGTAGTGAACTAGTCCTTTAACTGTTGTAGTGAACTAGTCCTTAACTGTTGTAGTGAACTAGTCCTTAACTGTTGTAGTGAACTAGTCCTTTAACTGTTGTAGTGAACTAGTCTTTAACTGTTGTAGTGAACTAGTCCCCTTACTGTTGTAGTGAACTAGTCCTCTAACTGTTGTAGTGAACTAGTCCTTAACTGTTGTAGTGAACTAGTCCTTTAACTGTTGTAGTGAACTAGTCCTTTAACTGTTGTAGTGAACTAGTCCTGAACTGTTGTAGTGAACTAGTCCTTTAACTGTTGTAGTGAACTAGTCCTTAACTGTTGTAGTGAACTAGTCCTTAACTGTTGTAGTGAACTAGTCTTTAACTGTTGTAGTGAACTAGTCCTTTAACTGTTGTAGTGAACTAGACCTTAACTGTTGTAGTGAACTAGTCCTTTAACTGTTGTAGTGAACTAGTCTTTAACTGTTGTAGTGAACTAGTCCTTTAACTGTTGTAGTGAACTAGTCCTTAACTGTTGTAGTGAACTAGTCCTTTAACTGTTGTAGTGAACTAGACCTTAACTGTTGTAGTGAACTAGTCCTTTAACTGTTGTAGTGAACTAGTCTTTAACTGTTGTAGTGAACTAGTCCTCTAACTGCTGTAGTGAACTAGTCCTTTAACTGTTGTAGTGAACTAGTCCTTTAACTGTTGTAGTGAACTAGACCTTAACTGTTGTAGTGAACTAGTCCTTTAACTGTTGTAGTGAACTAGACCTTAACTGTTGTAGTGAATTAGTCCTTAACTGTTGTAGTGAACTAGTCCTTTAACTGTTGTAGTGAACTAGACCTTAACTGTTGTAGTGAACTAGTCCTTTAACTGTTGTAGTGAACTAGTCTTTAACTGTTGTAGTGAACTAGTCCTCTAACTGCTGTAGTGAACTAGTCCTTTAACTGTTGTAGTGAACTAGTCTTTAACTGTTGTAGTGAACTAGTCCTTTAACTGTTGTAGTGAACTAGTCCTTTAACTGTTGTAGTGAACTAGTCCTTAACTGTTGTAGTGAACTAGTCCTCTAACTGTTGTAGTGAACTAGTCCTTAACTGTTGTAGTGAACTAGTCCTCTAACTGTTGTAGTGAACTAGTCCTTTAACTGTTGTAGTGAACTAGTCCTTAACTGTTGTAGTGAACTAGTCCTCTAACTGTTGTAGTGAACTAGTCCTTAACTGTTGTAGTGAACTAGTCCTTAACTGTTGTAGTGAA
Source organism: Cheilinus undulatus (assembly GCF_018320785.1). NCBI lineage: Eukaryota > Metazoa > Chordata > Actinopteri > Labriformes > Labridae > Cheilinus > Cheilinus undulatus. The sequence goes on along the minus strand of NW_024571677.1, from coordinate 84,820 downwards.
CTAGTCCTTAACTGTTGTAGTGAACTAGTCCTTAACTGTTGTAGTGAACTAGTCCTCTAACTGTTGTAGTGAACTAGTCCTTAACTGCTGTAGTGAACTAGTCCTTAACTGTTGTAGTGAACTAGTCCTTTAACTGTTGTAGTGAACTAGTCCTTAACTGTTGTAGTGAACTAGTCCTCTAACTGTTGTAGTGAACTAGTCCTTAACTGTTGTAGTGAACTAGTCCTTTAACTGTTGTAGTGAACTAGTCCTTAACTGCTGTAGTGAACTAGTCCTTAACTGCTGTAGTGAACTAGTCCTTAACTGTTGTAGTGAACTAGTCCTCTAACTGTTGTAGTGAACTAGTCCTTAACTGTTGTAGTGAACTAGTCCTTTAACTGTTGTAGTGAACTAGTCCTTAACTGTTGTAGTGAACTAGTCCTTTAACTGTTGTAGTGAACTAGTCCTTAACTGTTGTAGTGAACTAGTCCTCTAACTGTTGTAGTGAACTAGTCCTTAACTGTTGTAGTGAACTAGTCCTCTAACTGTTGTAGTGAACTAGTCCTTTAACTGTTGTAGTGAACTAGTCCTTAACTGTTGTAGTGAACTAGTCCTCTAACTGTTGTAGTGAACTAGTCCTTAACTGTTGTAGTGAACTAGTCCTTAACTGTTGTAGTGAACTAGTCCTTAACTGTTGTAGTGAACTAGTCCTTAACTGTTGTAGTGAACTAGTCCTCTAACTGTTGTAGTGAACTAGTCCTTAACTGCTGTAGTGAACTAGTCCTTAACTGCTGTAGTGAACTAGTCCTTTAACTGTTGTAGTGAACTAGTCCTTTAACTGTTGTAGTGAACTAGTCCTTAACTGTTGTAGTGAACTAGTCCTCTAACTGTTGTAGTGAACTAGTCCTTAACTGTTGTAGTGAACTAGTCCTTTAACTGTTGTAGTGAACTAGTCCTTAACTGCTGTAGTGAACTAGTCCTTAACTGCTGTAGTGAACTAGTCCTTAACTGTTGTAGTGAACTAGTCCTCTAACTGTTGTAGTGAACTAGTCCTTAACTGTTGTAGTGAACTAGTCCTTTAACTGTTGTAGTGAACTAGTCCTTAACTGTTGTAGTGAACTAGTCCTCTAACTGTTGTAGTGAACTAGTCCTTAACTGTTGTAGTGAACTAGTCCTTAACTGTTGTAGTGAACTAGTCCTTAACTGTTGTAGTGAACTAGTCCTTAACTGTTGTAGTGAACTAGTCCTCTAACTGTTGTAGTGAACTAGTCCTTAACTGCTGTAGTGAACTAGTCCTTAACTGTTGTAGTGAACTAGTCCTTTAACTGTTGTAGTGAACTAGTCCTGTTGTAGTGAACTAGTCCTCTAACTGTTGTAGTGAACTAGTCCTAACTGTTGTAGTGAACTAGTCCTTTAACTGTTGTAGTGAACTAGTCCTTAACTGCTGTAGTGAACTAGTCCTTAACTGTAGTGAACTAGTCTTTAACTGTTGTAGTGAACTAGTCCTCTAACTGTTGTAGTGAACTAGTCCTTAACTGTTGTAGTGAACTAGTCCTTTAACTGTTGTAGTGAACTAGTCCTTAACTGTTGTAGTGAACTAGTCCTTTAACTGTTGTAGTGAACTAGTCCTTAACTGTTGTAGTGAACTAGTCCTCTAACTGTTGTAGTGAACTAGTCCTTAACTGTTGTAGTGAACTAGTCCTCTAACTGTTGTAGTGAACTAGTCCTTTAACTGTTGTAGTGAACTAGTCCTTAACTGTTGTAGTGAACTAGTCCTCTAACTGTTGTAGTGAACTAGTCCTTAACTGTTGTAGTGAACTAGTCCTTAACTGTTGTAGTGAACTAGTCCTTAACTGTTGTAGTGAACTAGTCCTTAACTGTTGTAGTGAACTAGTCCTCTAACTGTTGTAGTGAACTAGTCCTTAACTGCTGTAGTGAACTAGTCCTTAACTGTTGTAGTGAACTAGTCCTTTAACTGTTGTAGTGAACTAGTCCTTAACTGTTGTAGTGAACTAGTCCTCTAACTGTTGTAGTGAACTAGTCCTTAACTGTTGTAGTGAACTAGTCCTTTAACTGTTGTAGTGAACTAGTCCTTAACTGCTGTAGTGAACTAGTCCTTAACTGCTGTAGTGAACTAGTCCTTAACTGTTGTAGTGAACTAGTCCTCTAACTGTTGTAGTGAACTAGTCCTTAACTGTTGTAGTGAACTAGTCCTTAACTGTTGTAGTGAACTAGTCCTTAACTGTTGTAGTGAACTAGTCCTCTAACTGTTGTAGTGAACTAGTCCTTAACTGTTGTAGTGAACTAGTCCTTTAACTGTTGTAGTGAACTAGTCCTTTAACTGTTGTAGTGAACTAGTCCTTAACTGTTGTAGTGAACTAGTCCTGTAACTGTTGTAGTGAAATAGTCCTTAACTGTTGTATTTAACTAGTCCTTAACTGTTTTAGTGAACTATTCCTCTAACTGCTGTAGTGAACTAGTCCTTTAACTGTTGTAGTGAACTAGTCCTTAACTGTTGTAGTGAACTAGTCCTTTAACTGCTGTAGTGAACTAGTCCTTTAACTTTTGTAGTGAACTAGTCCTTAACTGTTGTAGTGAACTAGTCCTCTAACTGTTGTAGTGAACTAGTCCTTTAAATGTTGTAGTGAACTAGTCCTCTAACTGTTGTTGTGAACTAGTCCTTAACTGTTGTAGTGAACTAGTCCTTTAACTGTTGTAGTGAACTAGTCCTCTAACTGTTGTAGTGAACTAGTCCTCTAACTGTTGTAGTGAACTAGTCCTCTAACTGTTGTAGTGAACTTGTCCTCTAACTGTTGTAGTGAACTAGTCCTTAACTGTTGTAGTGAACTAGTCCTTTAACTGTTGTAGTGAACTAGTCCTTAACTGTTGTAGTGAACTAGTCCTTAACTGTTGTAGTGAACTAGTCCTCTAACTGCTGTAGTGAACTAGTCCTTTAACTGTTGTAGTGAACTAGTCCTTAACTGTTGTAGTGAACTAGTCCTCTAACTGTTGTAGTGAACTAGTCCTTTAACTGTTGTAGTGAACTAGTCCTTAACTGTTGTAGTGAACTAGTCCTTAACTGTTGTAGTGAACTAGTCCTCTAACTGTTGTAGTGAACTAGTCCTTTAACTGTTGTAGTGAACTAGTCCTTTAACTGTTGTAGTGAACTAGTCCTTAACTGTTGTAGTGAACTAGTCCTCTAACTGCTGTAGTGAACTAGTCCTTTAACTGTTGTAGTGAACTAGTCCTTAACTGTTGTAGTGAACTAGTCCTCTAACTGCTGTAGTGAACTAGTCCTTTAACTGTTGTAGTGAACTAGTCCTCATCTGTTGTAGTGAACTAGTCCTTAACTGTTGTAGTGAACTAGTCCTCTAACTGTTGTAGTGAACTAGTCCTTTAACTGTTGTAGTGAACTAGTCCTTAACTGTTGTAGTGAACTAGTCCTCATCTGTTGTAGTGAACTAGTCCTCTAACTGCTGTAGTGAACTAGTCCTTTAACTTTTGTAGTGAACTAGTCCTTAACTGTTGTAGTGAACTAGTCCTCTAACTGTTGTCGTGAACTAGTCCTCTAACTGTTGTAGTGAACTAGTCCTCTACCTGTTGTAGTTAACTAGGCCTTAACTGTTGTAGTGAACTAGTCCTTTAACTGTTGTAGTGAACTAGTCCTCTAACTGTTGTAGTGAACTAGTCCTCTAACTGTTGTAGAGAACTAGACCTATAACTGTTGTATTGAACTAGTCATTTAACTGTTGTAGTGAAGTAGACCTGTAACTGTTTTTGTGAACTAGTCCTTAACTGTTGTAGTGAACTAGTCCTCTAACTGTTGTAGTGAACTAGTCCTCTAACTGTTGTTGTGAACTAGTCCTTAACTGTTGTAGTGAACTAGTCCTCTAACTGTTGTAGTGAACTAGTCCTCTAACTGTTGTAGTGAACTAGTCCTCTAACTGTTGTAGTGAACTAGTCCTCTAACTGTTGTAGTGAACTAGTCCTTTAACTGTTGTAGTGAACTAGTCCTCTAACTGTTGTAGTGAACTAGTCCTCTAACTGTTGTAGTGAACTAGTCCTCTAACTGTTGTTGTGAACTAGTCCTTAACTGTTGTAGTGAACTAGTCCTTTAACTGTTGTAGTGAACTAGTCCTTAACTGTTGTAGTGAACTAGTCCTTAACTGTTGTAGTGAACTAGTCCTTAACTGTTGTAGTGAACTAGTCCTTAACTGTTGTAGTGAACTAGTCCTTTACCTTTTGTAGTGAACTATTCCTTTAACTGTTGTAGTGAACTAGTCCTCTAACTGTTGTCGTGCACTAGACGTTAACGGTTGTAGTGAACTAGTCCCTGGTGTAGTGAACTAGTCCTCTAACTGCTGTAGTGAACTAGTCCTTTAACTGTTGTAGTGAACTAGTCCTTAACTGTTGTAGTGAACTAGTCCTCTAACTGCTGTAGTGAACTAGTCCTTTAAATGTTGTAGTGAACTAGTCCTTAACTGTTGTAGTGAACTAGTCCTTAACTGTTGTAGTGAACTAGTCCTCTAACTGTTGTAGTGAACTAGTCCTTTAACTGTTGTAGTGAACTAGTCCTTTAACTGTTGTAGTGAACTAGTCCTTAACTGTTGTAGTGAACTAGTCCTCTAACTGCTGTAGTGAACTAGTCCTTTAACTGTTGTAGTGAACTAGTCCTTAACTGTTGTAGTGAACTAGTCCTCTAAGTGCTGTAGTGAACTAGTCATTTAACTGTTGTAGTGAACTAGTCCTTAACTGTTGTAGTGAACTAGTCCTTAACTGTTGTAGTGAACTAGTCCTTAACTGTTGTAGTGAACTTGTCCTCTAACTGTTGTAGTGAACTAGTCCTTTAACTGTTGTAGTGAACTAGTCCTTAACTGTTGTAGTGAACTAGTCCTTAACTGTTGTAGTGAACTAGTCCTCTAACTGTTGTAGTGAACTAGTCCTTTAACTGTTGTAGTGAACTAGTCCTCTAACTGTTGTAGTGAACTAGTCCTCATCTGTTGTAGTGAACTAGTCCTTATCTGTTGTAGTGAACTAGTCCTTATCTGTTGTAGTGAACTAGTACTTAACTGCTGGAGTAAACTAGACTTTAACTGAGCTGTAGTATAATCACCTACCTGTCCAGGTGAGACTGACTCACTGTGAGGTGACTCATTAGGGGATTTCTTTCCTCTGTAGTTCAGGTGAACTGCTCCTATCATAGTTCTATTGTTCATCAATGAAAACTTTAAATCTAAACCAAAGAAATCCAGAAATTCACAATCATGATTTCAGACATTAGTCCAGGTGGAGGAGGATGTTTGGGGGGAGTGTTACTGAAATATACCTTCATATTTGATCTTCTTGTCCCATGGGATTCATGTTTCATTTTATAATTATTCCTGTTTAGTTCATTCTTAACTGTATTATTGAGGTCAGTGTCAAAGGTGAAGGTGTGTTTATAGCCATCAGGACTCATATTGAAACTGATAGACACAGAGGAGCATGGAGTCTTTGGTAACCACTGTGTAGTCATGAATGTTTAACATAGTCAGGGTTATAATAACAATGTTTAACATAGTCAGGGTTATAATAACAATGTTTAACATAGTCAGGGTTATAATAACAATGTTTAACATAGTCAGGGTTATAATAACAATGTTTAACATAGTCAGGGTTATAATAGTAATGTTTAACATAGTCAGGGTTATAATAGTAATGTTTAACATAGTCAGGGTTATAATAATAATGTTTAACATAGTCAGGGTTATAATAATAATGTTTAACATAGTCAGGGTTATAATAGTAATGTTTAACATAGTCAGGGTTATAATAGTAATGTTTAACATAGTCAGGGTTATAATAATAATGTTTAACATAGTCAGGGTTATAATAGTAATGTTTAACATAGTCAGGGTTATAATAATAATGTTTAACATAGTCAGGGTTATAATAATAATGTTTAACATAGTCAGGGTTATAATAACAATGTTTAACATAGTCAGGGTTATAATAGTAATGTTTAACATAGTCAGGGTTATAATAACAATGTTTAACATAGTCAGGGTTATAATAGTAATGTTTAACATAGTCAGGGTTATAATAGTAATGTTTAACATAGTCAGGGTTATAATAATAATGTTTAACATAGTCAGGGTTATAATAACAATGTTTAACATAGTCAGGGTTATAATAGTAATGTTTAACATAGTCAGGGTTATAATAATAATGTTTAACATAGTCAGGGTTATAATAATAATGTTTAACATAGTCAGGGTTATAATAGTAATGTTTAACATAGTCAGGGTTATAATAATAATGTTTAACATAGTCAGGGTTATAATAATAATGTTTAACATAGTCAGGGTTATAATAATAATGTTTAACATAGTCAGGGTTATAATAATAATGTTAAACATAGTCAGGGTTATAATAATAATGTTTAACATAGTCAGGGTTATAATAACAATGTTTAACATAGTCAGGGTTATAATAATAATGTTTAACATAGTCAGGGTTATAATAACAATGTTTAACATAGTCAGGGTTATAATAATAATGTTTAACATAGTCAGGGTTATAATAGTAATGTTTAACATAGTCAGGGTTATAATAATAATGTTTAACATAGTCAGGGTTATAATAACAATGTTTAACATAGTCAGGGTTATAATAATAATGTTAAACATAGTCAGGGTTATAATAGTAATGTTTAACATAGTCAGGGTTATAATAGTAATGTTTAACATAGTCAGGGTTATAATAATAATGTTTAACATAGTCAGGGTTATAATAGTAATGTTTAACATAGTCAGGGTTATAATAACAATGTTTAACATAGTCAGGGTTATAATAACAATGTTTAACATAGTCAGGGTTATAATAACAATGTTTAACATAGTCAGGGTTATAATAGTAATGTTTAACATAGTCAGGGTTATAATAATAATGTTAAACATAGTCAGGGTTATAATAGTAATGTTTAACATAGTCAGGGTTATAATAATAATGTTTAACATAGTCAGGGTTATAATAGTAATGTTTAACATAGTCAGGGTTATAATAATAATGTTAAACATAGTCAGGGTTATAATAGTAATGTTTAACATAGTCAGGGTTATAATAGTAATGTTTAACATAGTCAGGGTTATAATAATAATGTTTAACATAGTCAGGGTTATAATAATAATGTTTAACATAGTCAGGGTTATAATAATAATGTTTAACATAGTCAGGGTTATAATAGTAATGTTTAACATAGTCAGGGTTATAATAGTAATGTTTAACATAGTCAGGGTTATAAGAATAAAGTTAAACATAGTCAGGGTTATAATAGTAATGTTTAACATAGTCAGGGTTATAATAGTAATGTTAATCATAGTCAGGGTTATAATAGTAATGTTTAACATAGTCAGGGTTATAATAGTAATGTTTAACATAGTCAGGGTTATAATAATAATGTTAAACATAGTCAGGGTTATAATAGTAATGTTTAACATAGTCAGGGTTATAATAGTAATGTTTAACATAGTCAGGGTTATAATAGTAATGTTAAACATAGTCAGGGTTATAATAGTAATGTTAAACATAGTCAGGGTTATAATAGTAATGTTTAACATAGTCAGGGTTATAATAATAATGTTAAACATAGTCAGGGTTATAATAGTAATGTTTAACATAGTCAGGGTTATAATAGTAATGTTTAACATAGTCAGGGTTATAATAGTAATGTTAAACATAGTCAGGGTTATAATAGTAATGTTTAACATAGTCAGGGTTATAATAATAATGTTTAACATAGTCAGGGTTATAATAGTAATGTTTAACATAGTCAGGGTTATAATAATAATGTTAAACATAGTCAGGGTTATAATAGTAATGTTTAACATAGTCAGGGTTATAATAGTAATGTTTAACATAGTCAGGGTTATAATAGTAATGTTTAACATAGTCAGGGTTATAATAATAATGTTTAACATAGTCAGGGTTATAATAGTAATGTTTAACATAGTCAGGGTTATAATAGTAATGTTTAACATAGTCAGGGTTATAATAGTAATGTTTAACATAGTCAGGGTTATAATAGTAATGTTTAACAGGTTCAATATTTAATCTCTAACGGTGATTTGGCTAAATGTGGTTTAAACAGATTCTCATATCAGTCAGTTTACCGACATTCATTTAAACCTGTTATACTGTCACTTTAAATCCCTCAGGTAAGATATTAGGCCAGTAAAACTCATAAATGATTTAATAAAAAAAGAAATGAAGAATTTAAACAGGTTTAGTTCGTCCGCTAACTTTAGCTTGGTAATTCACAGACGCCCATTAACAGCTTTAACGTTCACAGACACCTGAAAACTCGTTATTCCGGTTAAATCACTAAAATGAAGTCGTGCTAATCCTCCCAACAGAGTCAGATTTCCTCCAGCCACCGTTCCTAATGACTGAATAAACATGTAAAATAAACGTACCTTTTTTATACAGACGTTGGTGGATAAATCCTTAGTTAGCAGGTCTCTTCCTTCTTCACTTCTCTACATAACGACGTAGTTATGTTGTACAGCCTGGAGACTCTTAGCCAATCAGGACCGCTGCTTGCTTTTGGGCGGGAACACGGCAACACGTCAGCACTCAAAACTGGGAGAAACCGTGAGATCCATAGGGCCGATCCCACGGCGAGTCAATACATGTTTAAGAGTGACGGGAAATTCGGCTCTTTTTAGTGATCCGGATCATTTGGCACCTAGAAGAGTCGGATCTTTGACCTCCCTAACGGCTCTTCATTTAGGTACAACTTAGGCTTTACCTGCGACATTTAGCTTTTCTGGCTTATTATTGATCTCTGTGCTGCTGTCTTACTCCAGTTATACTTAATTATTTCAATTACCAAAAATATGTTTCATAATGTCCTGACAGTAAATCGTGGGTCAGCTGAGATCTCCTCACTGGCTGGGCTGTATGACCCACCTAATTAACAATGGTAATAATAATAATTACTATCATTACTATCATTCTAAGAAGAAGAAGAAGAAGAACATAAAATGGCCCTCAAACAGGATAGAGATCTAATCGTTCACCTAAAAGAGTCGACTCTTTGTACCGGCTCGTTCTTATAGACCACATCAGCAGTTCACAGTACTGGATCAGAGTTACAGGGTAGAGGCTCAGCTAAACCTTAACAGTTAAAGACGGACCTTTAGTGATTCCACGCTGAGATTATTGTTCATCCATTCTAGAAATGTTTGCTCATAAACGGTAAAAGTTATTTTTAGATTTATTCTAAATAAAGTCCTCTATTGTTGAGCTTTTCCAATCAGTCGTTACAATCCTGACATAAGGCATGAGAGGAATTACTGTTAGAAAATTAAGCACCTACTATGGTTACTGGTTAATTACTATAAATGCATTAATGTGGACATGCATGTTAAATATTAACATATTTTTACAAACTAAGGTATGAGGTTTTAAATTTTCTTCCATGTTTCTCTGTCCTCCAAGGCTGGCCACACTTTAGATGATTCTTTAATCTTAAAGAGTTTTAAAAACGTGGCCGACCACAGACAGAAGGACAGTTTCCATCTAATAATCCTCTGAGAGCACACACCGGCCCAGGGAGACCACAGACCTGCTGAGGACCTCACTGAAACCTGCGTGATCAAACATGACAAACAAACATGGAGGACCCCTGAAATCCTCTGCTGGAGTGTTACAGCTGCAGAAAAATACAAATAAGGAGAACCACGAGGGTGAAGCCCGGCTGAGATGTAGGTAGCGTTCATGTTTGTAAAAGTCAGAACATCTGGTTGGTGACATGACCCACGCTGCTCTCTCATTGGTTGTTCAGGCTTTACACCACTAGCTCGTGTCTCTCTTATAGAGCACATGAAGGTAAATTTCGTTACAGTAAATGGAAACTAAAGGAGGATTACACAGCTCTGGACAGTTTCACAAGAACCCTTACAGCAATAGTTCTCAACCTTTTCAGCCTGTGAAAATAAAGGCACCAGAAACCGGGGACCCCCAAAATAAAGGCACCAGAGACCGGGGACCCCCAAAACAAAGGCACCAGAGACCGGGGACCCCCAAAATAAAGGCACCAGAGACCGGGGACCCCCAAAACAAAGGCACCAGAGACCGGGGACCCCCAAAACAAAGGCACCAGAGACCGGGGACTCCCAAAATAAAGGCACCAGAGACCGGGGACCCCCAAAATAAAGGCAGCAGAGACCGGGGACCCCCAAAACAAAGGCACCAGAGACCGGGGACTCCCAAAATAAAGGCACCAGAGACCGGGGACCCCCAAAACAAAGGCACCAGAGACCAGGGACCCCCAAAATAAAGGCACCAGAAACCGGGGACCCCCAAAATAAAGGCACCAGAGACCGGGGACCCCCAAAACAAAGGCACCAGAGACCGGGGACCCCCAAAACAAAGGCACCAGAGACCGGGGACCCCCAAAACAAAGGCACCAGAGACCGGGGACCCCCAAAACAAAGGCACCAGAGACCGGGGACCCCCAAAATAAAGGCACCAGAGACCGGGGACCCCCAAAACAAAGGCACCAGAGACTGGGGACCCCCAAAATAAAGGCACCAGAGACCTGTTCTATTGTAAAGTTAAGCTGTGAAAACCGTATTTTATATTTAACCTGAATATCCACTCTTATCAAAGAAACAAATCTTTTTAAATCATTTATGTAGAATATAGCCTTCTTGAAAAAAAAGGGTTGAAAAAAAGGAGGTGAAATTGGCTCTTTAAAGTAGCAGAAACAGGTTAGAAGTGGCAAAAATGATAAAAGAACAGCAAAAAATTAACGAAAAAGGCAAAAATGGGCAGAAAATGGTGGTAAAAGGGAATTAAAAAGTGGCTATAAAGGCTTTAAATTGGCAAAAAGAAAGGTGGAAATCTGGTGAAATGGGAATAAAAATTAATATAAATTGGCAAAATAGTGCTGACTGAGAAGAAATAAATAGGCACATATTTACAGAAATTGGTCAAACTGGCATATCAGATAGTGAAATGTGGTTAAAATGGGAAATTGGGCATAAAAAGTGGTAAAATGGGTTTAATAGTGGCAATAATGGGTCAACATTAGGCTTATGTGGCAAGAGTTGGTTTAAAAGTGGCACAAATAACTGTTAAATGGCAAAAATGTGTTAAAATTTGTGGGAAAAATGATGAAAACTGGTTAAGATTTGGCAAAATTGGTCTAAAGTGATAACAGAGGAATTTCAAAGATATTGTTAGTTTTTTAGGGAATCTGGAGACCCCTCTGAGTGTCTCCCTACCCCCAAGGGGGTCCCAACCCCAAGGTTGAGAACCACTGCCTTAAATGACTTCATTCATCCCTCCCATCTAAAATACACCAACACTTCTATATTTAACATTTATTACACAGTTTTATATCTACAGTACTTAGGAATGATCCAGAATCAACAGAACACGTAGAGAACACGCTCTGAAACCATATCATCTGAGACTTTCTGCTCTGAGGCCGTGGGTCTGAGCTCTGAACAGCGCTGTGAGAGAGTGAGTCAGTGGAGCATCATTCTTGAGGCTCCTTCTCCCGTCTTTTTCCCTGTGGATTATTTTTGTCTTTACACTGATGTTCTGCTGCTTTTACGAGTTTTTTCTCCAACTGTAGGGCCGGCACGCTGGACGTCCCGTACTGGAGAGGAGAGGGAGAGGAGGGAGTTTGTTATCATGAGAGTTTTTACTCCACCAACACAGACATGAATACAGCTCTCAGAGTCTTCAGACCCCTCTCCCTTTTTCAGTTTCATGTTCCTTCCTGATGCTACACTCTTTAAAATTCATTTTCATTCTCATTCATCTCAACTCAGCACCCATCATGGCCTCCAGAATTCTCACATGAAGAAGTCTGGACCAACCAGGACTCCTCTAAAGCTGGTCACCATCGGAGGAGAGGGACCTTAGAGAGGAGACCAAGAACCTGATGGTCCCTCTGACTGAGCTCCAGAGATCCTGGAGGAGATGGGACAAAGTTCTAGGAGAACCATCACTGCAGCCTCCACTGATCTGGAGGAGAGGAGAGATGAAGACTCTCCTCAGAGAGAAACAGGAAACCCTGACTGGATTCTGACCTGATATCATTGTCAGCTGTGAGGCCTTCTATAGAGAGGGGCGGGGCTTTAGAATCATGGCCAATCAGGTTAATTTAGTACAGGTGGACTCCAGTCAAGGTGTAGAAATATCTCAGCAGAGACCAGAGACATGGAGGAACCTGAGCTACATTTACTAAAGACTCTGAATCCTGATGTCAGGGTGAGATTTAAGCTTTTATTTGAATATCTTTGCAAAAGTTTCTAAAATTCTGTTTTCTCTTCGTCATGATGGTACTGAGTGTAGATGAATCAGAATAAAAATCAATTTAAAGGACTGTAGCATCAGGATGAAACATAAATATCATGAACTGAAGAGAGCTGAGACATACAAAGTTACAGCATCTTTGCGTACCGTCTCTTTCTTCCTGGGGTGCTTGTGTCTGTAGTCCAGGTATCGCTGGTTTAGATCTCTGAGGTCACAGAGAAAGGCCTGACCTTGTCTGAGATCTGCCAGTCTGAGCTGGAGTTCATCTGTCTCCTTCTGATGCAGAAACAACTGTCTCTCTGCCCTGAGCAAACACACAGGAGGATGTTACAGGGTCAGAGTGGATGTAACAGAGGGTCAAAGTGGATGTTACAGAGGGTCAAAGTGGATGTTACAGAGGATCAGAGTGGATGTTACAGAGGGTCAGAGTGGATGTTACAGAGGGTCAAATTGGATGTTACAGCAGAGTCAGAGTGGATGTTACAGAGGATCAGAGTGGATGTTACAGAGGGTCAAATTGGATGTTACAGAGGGTCAAATTGGATGTTACAGCAGAGTCAGAGTGGATGTTACAGAGGATCAGAGTGGATGTTACAGAGGATCAGAGTGGATGTTACAGAGGATCAGAGTGGATGTTACAGCAGTATCAGAGTGGATGTTACAGCAGTGTCAGAGTGGATGTTAAAAGAAGGTCAGAGTGGATGTTACAGAGGGTCAAAGTGGATGTTACAACAGGGTCAGAGTGGATGTTACAGAGGGTCAAAGTGGATGTTACAGCAGGGTCAGAGCCGATGTTAAAAGAAGGTCAGAATGGATGTTACATAGGGTCAGAGTGGATGTTACATAGGGTCAGAGTGGATGTTACAGAGGGTCCAAGTGGATGTTACAGAGGGTCAAAGTGGATGTTACAGCAGGGTCAGAGTGGATGTTACAGAGGGTCAGAGTGGATGTTACAGAGGGTCAGAGTGGATGTTACAGAGGGTCAGAGTGGATGTTACAGAGGATCAGTGTGGATGTTAAAAGAAGGTCAGAGTGGATGTTAGAGAGGATCAGAGTGGATGTTACAGCAGTGTCAGAGTGGATGTTAAAAGAAGTTCAGAGTGGATGTTACAGAGGATCAGTGTGGATGTTAAAAGAAGGTCAGAGTGGATGTTACAGAGGGTCAGAGTGGATGTTACAGCAGGGTCAGAGTGGATGTTACAGAGGGTCAGAGTGGATGTTACAGAGGGTCAGAGTGGATGTTACAAAGGATCAGAGTGGATGTTACAGCAGTGTCAGAGTGGATGTTACAGAGGGTCAGAGTGGATGTTACAGAGGGTCAAAGTGGATGTTACAGAGGGTCAGAGTGGATGTTACAGAGGGTCAGAGTGGATGTTACAGAGGGTCCAAGTGGATGTTACAGAGGGTCAGTGTAGATGTTACAGCAGGGTCAGAGTGGATGTTACAGAGGGTCAGAGTGGATGTTACAGAGGGTCAGAGTTGATGTTACAGAGGGTCAGAGTGGATGTTACAGAGGGTCAGAGTTGATGTTACAGAGGGTCAGAGTGGATGTTACAGAGGGTCAGAGTGGATGCTACAGAGTTGTTACTACCTTGACATCACACTACATATGTCACCTTTTAAGCTATATTTTTAGGGTTTAATTTCTCTATTTATGCCATTGTGAATTCAAAAATTTTATATTTATATTCCAGTTTATCACACATTATTTATTTCAGATAAACAAACAATAAACAGCGTGCCTGGCAGGTCAGTTCTACTGTTATTGTCCCGGGCTTGCATGGGTCAGTGAAAACACAGAGAGGACTTTCATGTTCTTTTTTATTACATTTAAAAAAGTCCTTGAATATTTTATTCCAACCAACATACCGTGATGCCACCACAGTAAAACTATAAAATTCTGATCAATAAAACCTTGATAAAAATTCTAAACTCTGATGACTGTTAAATATGAAGGTCAAGGAATGATCTTAGTCAAAATGAAAATAGAATTAACTCACACTAACCAAAAACAGTCAAAGAAGACTGAGGAGTTAAAATAACTAACAGACCATGAAGACTCACCTCATCATCTCATGTTTGGCGTCCAACAGTCTCTGCATCTTTTTACGGATCATAGAACCAACCTGATAGCAGAGAAGGAGAGATTTAAATGCAGACAGTATGGTTTATTATTATTATTATTATCATTATTATGAGCTTTAAATGCAATATGGTTTAATAATAATCATCACTCATCATTCTGGGGACTTTCTGCTTTTAACTGATCAGGTAAGGGGAGAGAGAGTAAGGACTGGGATCAGGACTTCATCCTCTGTAAACCAACTGAGCCAAACCAGATCCTCAATCTGACTGTTTTCAGTCTCTGGTTCTTCACAGGTCTGGACCTCCCACAAACTCTCATCATAACTCTAAAATCTTATCTTTAAGTCATGACTAAATGTTTTGCTGAAAGTGGGGCGGTTTGGACGGATGGAGCAAGCGTGACAGAACAAAGATCCTTCAAAATAAAAGCATGCTATTAACTGTTTGCCACATTTTTGAGGCACCACTGAAAATGGCTTTGTGACCCACTTTTGGGACCTGAGCCACCATTTGAGAACCTCTCCCTGATGGCAGACGTGAGTCTGGACGAGCTGTCAGCTTTAGAAGGTCAGTAAAATTCATCAGGATGGGCCGGGACAGTTACCTGGACGTTTCCTCTCTTCAGTCCTCGGAGCTCTTTCTGAGCAGAGATCTGAAATAGAGCAGAGAACACGGCAGTAGTCTGATGTTACACTCATGTTTACTTTGACCACAGGGCTCCTGTCTACATACTAATATGTGACACTAACTCCGGTGTAGCACTAGAGAGCCAAACCGTTATAGTCTGCTGAGTCTGACCTCAGGCCTGTTGAGGGGCCTGACAGATCTGTAGAGTCTAGTCTAGTCTAAAGGTCAGGTTTTATCTCTGTATCAGAATGAAGGAGGTGAACTCTGACCTTTTCCATGAGCTGATGTTTAACATTGGTGGAGAATGAATCGATGGACTGTTTGACAGCTTTAGACTCCACAGACTCTCTGAAAAATAAACACAAGGAACCCTCTGAGAAAGATCACTGTTAAAAAACTAAAAGTGGACTGAGGGCAGGCTTAGATAAGGTCCAGACATGGAGGAACACCTGGAGACGGGTTATTTTACCTGTACTGCTCACAGAAATCACTGAAGGCGTCCAACACAACCTCCAGCTCCGTTCCTCTCTGACCTCCTCGGTTCTTCCTCCTCCGTTTGTCCGTGTCAGCCTCGTCTGATTCACCAGAGGAGCGTCCTTCAGGGAAAGTCACGGTTTTAGTCCTCAGAGGACAGGTGCTTCTCTAAAAGTCTAAATATCATGGAAAGATGACTTTATCCTGTGACAGAATTCAAACTCTGACTTGTTCTAGAAATAACTAAAGAGTAACTAAAGCCCAGAGCTTCAGCTGAGGGATCGTCTAGCCTGGAATTTAAGAAGATGTCTTCAGACTGTCTGGGACGGGGCTGGGAGGGAGGGAGGGGGATAAGACGAGCCCACATCGCTCCACTTCCTGTCTAATTCTGATTAATCATCAGATCCTGATCTTAACAAAGTTCCTCGGACGTCCTCCCTCTAATCGTGACTCCTGATCCACTCTGACAATGATCTCCACCTCTCATCCCCCGCTCTGGCTACAGGATGAAGGTCCTGGACTCTGAGACCAGCTCTTCTATCTGTCCTTTCTGGACTGTTTCAGGAGGGTCATGTGGAGCAGCAGACTCTCTCAGAGCCCACAGTTCTCGTCTTGTCTACATTTGTTAGTTTTACTCTTGATATCTACACCTGTTTGAGATTTGTTGCTGCCTTTAAATTCAAAACGAGCTCATATTTTTTATGAAATGGTAAAATGTCTGAGTTCCTACCTCTGATTCATTGTTCATGCTCTGTTGTGAATAAAATATTGGTTTGATAATTACTGACTTCTGTTTTTATTTACAGTTTACACCACGTCCCACCTTTTTTGGAACTGGGGTTGTGCTCTTTATGAATTTTATATGTTAAAAATTCCCAGGACTGAAAAAACAGCCTGAAGATTTAATTTAGGGTCGCCTTTTTCCTCACAGAACTGGTGTGACAGTTTAACTGGTGTTGGATTAAATGATGACTCAGCCAAACATTGACCACACACTTCCTGGTTCTAAGACTACCCGTGCTGAGGGGAACATCACAGCTGCTCTGAAAGACTCTGTGGATTCCTACACGTGCATTTAGGCTGATGAATGTTAGAAAGGACCAGGAGGAGACTCCTCAGCTTTCTGATCATAGAGGCTGGTGGATTATTAACGGTCTCAGGGACTCCACAAACTCTGGTACTGGCGCAGGATTACAGCCAGGGAGCACAAAGACACTTCTAAAGATATTTCTTATAGGCTGGACTCTCATGTTAGGGTTTTTGGAGGGTTTGGGTCGGTCCCACAAGATTCTCAGGTTTAAAGGCTGGTCTCCAGGGATCATGAGCCTGTTTCTGCTCTTACCTGATGCAGACACTCTCCTAGATGAAGACTTCCTGGTTCCTCCTAAACCAGAGCCCCTGGTCTTCTTAGGACTTGGTTCCTGGATAAATGACGGAGAAAAGAGACGAGAAGGTTACAGCGTGAGCCTCTATGATGTGGGCTCTAGACTCTTGGAGAGACTTCATACCCAGCTGGTGCCTTCATCAGCCACCTCCTCATCAGATGACAGGACAGGCCTCTGTGGTCCTAAGACGGGATCCACGTCAGAGTCCTCCTTAAACAAAATAAAGGAGCATTCAGTAATGAGGTTGAATCAGTGGCTCTAAACAGATGGGTCAGGACTCAGAAGTCCTGGAGCTGAACTCAGTGGGTCACAGACTCAGGCCTGAAAAGTCTGAAACTCTTAAAGCATGCCTGTTCTGTCCTCTTGTTCTTGTTCTGTCCTCTTGTTCTTGTTCTGTCCTCTTGTTCTTGTTCTGTTCTCTTGTGTTTGTTCTGTCCTCTTGTGTTTGTTCTGTCCTCTTGTGTTTGTTCTGTCCTCTTGTGTTTGTTCTGTCCTCTTGTGTTTGTTCTGTCCTCTTGTTCTTGTTCTGTCCTCTTGTGTTTGTTCTGTCCTCTTGTGTTTGTTCTGTCCTCTTGTGTTTGTTCTGTCCTCTTGTTCTTGTTCTGTCCTCTTGTGTTTGTTCTGTCCTCTTGTGTTTGTTCTGTCCTCTTGTTCTTGTTCTGTCCTCTTGTTCTTGTTCTGTCCTCTTGTGTTTGTTCTGTCCTCTTGTGTTTGTTCTGTCCTCTTGTGTTTGTTCTGTCCTCTTGTGTTTGTTCTGTCCTCTTGTGTTTGTTCTGTCCTCTTGTGTTTGTTCTGTCCTCTTGTTCTTGTTCTGTCCTCTTGTGTTTGTTCTGTCCTCTTGTGTTTGTTCTGTCCTCTTGTGTTTGTTCTGTCCTCTTGTGTTTGTTCTGTCCTCTTGTTCTTGTTCTGTCCTCTTGTTCTTGTTCTGTCCTCTTGTTCTTGTTCTGTCCTCTTGTGTTTGTTCTGTCCTCTTGTTCTTGTTCTGTCCTCTTGTTCTTGTTCTGTCCTCTTGTGTTCGTTCTGTCCTCTTGTTCTTGTTCTGTCCTCTTTACATTGTACAGATTCTCCCTGAAGAGTTGAAGTTGGATCCTGAGGCAGGACTTAGACTGAATCATAGCCATATAAACAGCTATAAACCAGTATTTACAGAGACCTGCCTTCAGACATCCTCACTGAGACTCACTCTGGTTGGATAATCTTCATTCTTACTACACTAATATTCTTGTTACCTGTGGCTCAGGGGCTCTGGACTTCTCTTGTCCTGGCTGACGCTCTGTCTTCTGGCTCTGTTTCACCTGCTGGTTGTTAATTTTCCTTCTGGTACAGAGAGAGAGTGAATGTGTGAAGATGAGAGGAACCATTTAATACATCATTGCACAAACACATAAAGACCAGGACAGACTTGCTGTAATGGTACTCCTGTATCACCGCGTCCTTAGACTTCACCCACACTGACCTTATAAGGGCTGCAGAAACTACAGGTGCATGTGAAATTTGAATATTGTGGAAAAGTTCATTTAGTTTCTGAACCCACAAAGTGAAACATTCTAGATTCTTTACACCTGCAGAGAAATATATTAGAGCCTTTGACTCTGGACCTGATGACTGAATAACACTGTAGTAACAACGTAACAACAACACTAGATCAATCTTAGAATAACGTAACACCATCAATGAGTACCCACATTCATTGATTATTATCTGTGGAGTGAGTCCTCTCTAAGGACTAGAATAAAGATACAGCGTAGTTTTCCTCTACAGGCCACTGTCATCTGACATTCTTAGTGGAAGAGTAAACGGAGGAAACAGCATCTGTGGTCTTACCTCGCTGTGACTTTCCTTCCACTGCTTCTCCTCCTCTTCTTCTTTGTCATCTCTTCTTCCTCCCCGTCTCTCTCCGTCTCCTTCCTCTTTCCTTTGTCCAGAGTTTTGGACGTCTTTAGGACATCTTTTCTCCCAGCTGTCTCCTTCTGCTCCTCTGTGACTCCTAATTCCTCTTCAACAGCGGTGCTGTGCAGAGGGCTTCCTACACAACAGGATTTATGTGTCTCTGTTAAATCACAGCTTCATAAAGAACAGCAACAGTCCATAAAACATCCAACATTTCACCTGGAGACACTAATCGGATTGACACCGAGAGCTATGAGCGTTAAAATCCCCTCACCACCTAAAACACATCAGCAGTGATTGATGTATGACCTCCATGCAACATTTTAATAGTTTTCTGATAACCTCCGACCTGACAGAGCTTTGGTTTCACTGCAGGATGTTGTTATTACAGCAGATTTATTCAGTAAACATGAGAAATCACATTTAAGCCAGTTTAATTTCCAGACTCATACAGCTGAAGTGAGCCAGAGGAAAGCTGCTGTTGAACTGAAACTCTGATGTAATAGACCAAGAACTGATAGATCCACTCTGAAGGTCAGAGACCACATGGATCCACTCTGAAGGTCAGAGACCACATGGATCCACTCTGAAGGTCAGAGACCACATGGATCCACTCTGAAGGTCAGAGACCACATGGATCCACTCTGGAGGTGAGACACCACATGGATCCACTCTGGAGGTCAGGCACCACATGGATCCACTCTGAAGGTCAGAGACCACATGGATCCACCCTGCAGGTCAGAGACCACATGGATACACTCTGCAGGTCAGAGACCACATGGATACACTCTGCAGGTCAGAGACCACATGGATACACTCTGTGGTCTCTGCAGGTCAGAGACCACATGGATCAACTCTGCAGGTCAGAGACCACATGGATCCACTCTGCAGGTCAGAGACCACATGGATCCACTCTGAAGGTCAGGCACCACATGGATCCACCCTGGAGGTCAGAGACCACATGGATACACTCTGCAGGTCAGAGACCACATGGATCCACTCTGCAGGTCAGAGACCACATGGATCCACTCTGAAGGTCAGGCACCACATGGATCCACCCTGGAGGTCAGAGACCACATGGATACACTCTGCAGGTCAGAGACCACATGGATCAACTCTGGAGGTCAGAGACCACATGGATCCACTCTGCAGGTCAGAGACCACATGGATACACTCTGGAGGTGAGACACCACATGGATCCACTCTGGAGGTCAGGCACCACATGGATCCACCCTGGAGGTCAGAGACCACATGGATCCACTCTGCAGGTCAGAGACCACATGGATACACTCTGCAGGTCAGAGACCACATGGATACACTCTGCAGGTCAGAGACCACATGGATCCACTCTGCAGGTCAGAGACCACATGGATACACTCTGTGGTCTCTGCAGGTCAGAGACCACATGGATCCACTTTGGAGGTCAGAGACCACATAGATCCACTCTGGAGGTGAGACACCACATGGATCCACTCTGGAGGTCAGAGACCACATAGATCCACTCTGCAGGTCAGAGACCACATGGATCCACTCTGCAGGTCAGAGACCACATGGATCCACTCTGCAGGTCAGAGACCACATGGATACACTCTGTGGTCTCTGCAGGTCAGAGACCACATGGATCAACTCTGCAGGTCAGAGACCACATGGATACACTCTGCAGGTCAGAGACCACATGGATACACTCTGTGGTCTCTGCAGGTCAGAGACCACATGGATCAACTCTGCAGGTCAGAGACCACATGGATACACTCTGCAGGTCAGAGACCACATGGATCACTCTGCCCACATGGATACACTCTGCAGGTCAGAGACCACATGGATCCACTCTGCAGGTCAGAGACCACATGGATCCACTCTGAAGGTCAGGCACCACATGGATCCACCCTGGAGGTCAGAGACCACATGGATACACTCTGCAGGTCAGAGACCACATGGATCAACTCTGGAGGTCAGAGACCACATGGATCCACTCTGCAGGTCAGAGACCACATGGATACACTCTGGAGGTGAGACACCACATGGATCCACTCTGGAGGTCAGGCACCACATGGATCCACCCTGGAGGTCAGAGACCACATGGATCCACTCTGCAGGTCAGAGACCACATGGATACACTCTGCAGGTCAGAGACCACATGGATACACTCTGCAGGTCAGAGACCACATGGATCCACTCTGCAGGTCAGAGACCACATGGATACACTCTGTGGTCTCTGCAGGTCAGAGACCACATGGATCCACTTTGGAGGTCAGAGACCACATAGATCCACTCTGGAGGTGAGACACCACATGGATCCACTCTGGAGGTCAGAGACCACATAGATCCACTCTGCAGGTCAGAGACCACATGGATCCACTCTGCAGGTCAGAGACCACATGGATCCACTCTGCAGGTCAGAGACCACATGGATACACTCTGTGGTCTCTGCAGGTCAGAGACCACATGGATCAACTCTGCAGGTCAGAGACCACATGGATACACTCTGCAGGTCAGAGACCACATGGATACACTCTGTGGTCTCTGCAGGTCAGAGACCACATGGATCAACTCTGCAGGTCAGAGACCACATGGATCCACTCTGCAGGTCAGAGACCACATGGATCCACTCTGCAGGTCAGAGACCACATGGATCCACTCTGCAGGTCAGAGACCACATGGATCCACTCTGCAGGTCAGAGACCACATGGATACACTCTGGAGGTGAGACACCACATGGATCCACTCTGGAGGTCAGAGACCACATGGATACACTCTGCAGGTCAGAGACCACATGGATACACTCTGCAGGTCAGAGACCACATGGATACACTCTGCAGGTCAGAGACCACATGGATACACTCTGCAGGTCAGAGACCACATGGATACACTCTGTGGTCTCTGCAGGTCAGAGACCACATGGATCAACTCTGCAGGTCAGAGACCACATGGATCCACTCTGAAGGTCAGAGACCACATGGATCCACTCTGCAGGTCAGAGACCACATGGATCCACTCTGAAGGTCAGAGACCACATGGATCCACTCTGCAGGTCAGAGACCACATGGATCCACTCTGCAGGTCAGAGACCACATGGATCCACTCTGGAGGTCAGAGACCACATGGATACACTCTGAAGGTCAGGCACCACATGGATCCACCCTGGAGGTCAGAGACCACATGGATCCACTCTGCAGGTCAGAGACCACATGGATCCACTTTGGAGGTCAGAGACCACATAGATCCACTCTGGAGGTCAGACACCACATGGATCCACTCTGGAGGTCAGACACCACATGGATCCACTCTGAAGGTCAGAGACCACATGGATCCACTCTGCAGGTCAGAGACCACATGGATCCACTCTGCAGGTCAGAGACCACATGGATCCACTCTGCAGGTCAGAGACCACATGGATCCACTTTGGAGGTCAGAGACCACATGGATACACTCTGTGGTCTCTGCAGGTCAGAGACCACATGGATCCACTCTGAAGGTCAGAGACCACATGGATCCACTCTGAAGGTCAGAGACCACATGGATCCACTCTGCAGGTCAGAGACCACATGGATCCACTCTGCAGGTCAGAGACCACATGGATACACTCTGTGGTCTCTGCAAGTCAGAGACCACATGGATCAACTCTGCAGGTCAGAGACCACATGGATACACTCTGCAGGTCAGAGACCACATGGATCAACTCTGCAGGTCAGAGACCACATGGATCCACTCTGCAGGTCAGAGACCACATGGATCCACTCTGCAGGTCAGAGACCACATGGATACACTCTGCAGGTCAGAGACCACATGGACCCACTCTGCAGGTCAGAGACCACATGGATCCACTCTGCAGGTCAGAGACCACATGGATCCACTCTGCAGGTCAGAGACCACATGGATACACTCTGGAGGTCAGGCACCACATGGATCCACCCTGGAGGTCAGAGACCACATTGATCCACTCTGCAGGTCAGAGATCACATGGATCCACCCTGGAGGTCAGAGACCACATGGATCCACTCTGGAGGTCAGAGACCACATGGATACACTCTGGAGGTCAGAGACCACATGGATCCACTCTGGAGGTGAGACACCACATGGATCCACTCTGGAGGTCAGAGACCACATGGATCCACCCTGGAGGTCAGAGACCACATGGATCCACTCTGGAGGTCAGAGACCACATGGATCCACTCTGGAGGTCAGAGACCACATGGATCCACTCTGAAGGTCAGGCACCACATGGATCCACCCTGGAGGTCAGAGACCACATGGATCCACTCTGCAGGTCAGAGACCACATGGATCCACTTTGGAGGTCAGAGACCACATGGATCCACTCTGGAGGTGAGACACCACATGGATCCACTCTGGAGGTCAGAGACCACATAGATCCACCCTGGAGGTGAGAGACCACACGGATCCACTCTGGAGGTCAGAGACCACATGGATCCACTCTGGAGGTCAGAGACCACATGGATCCACTCTGCAGATTTAGACACCGCATGGATCCACTCTGGAGGTCAGAGACCACATAGATCCACCCTGGAGGTGAGAGACCACATTGTTCCACTCTGGAGGTCAGAGACCACATGGATCCACTCTGGAGGTCAGAGACCACATGGATCCACTCTGCAGATTTAGACACCGCATGGATCCACTCTGGAGGTCAGAGACCACATGGATCCACCCTGGAGGTGAGAGACCACATTGTTCCACTCTCAAGGTCAGAGACCACATGGATCCACTTTGGAGGTCAGAGACCACACGGATCCACTCTGGAGGTCAGAGACCACATGGATCCACTCTGGAGGTCAGAGACCACATGGATCCACTCTGCAGGTCAGAGACCACATGGATACACTCTGCAGGTCAGAGACCACATGGATACACTCTGGAGGTGAGACACCACATGGATCCACTCTGGAGGTCAGAGACCACATGGATCCACCCTGGAGGTCAGAGACCACATGGATCCACTCTGGAGGTCAGAGACCACATGGATCCACTCTGGAGGTCAGAGACCACATGGATCCACTCTGAAGGTCAGGCACCACATGGATCCACCCTGGAGGTCAGAGACCACATGGATCCACTCTGCAGGTCAGAGACCACATGGATCCACTTTGGAGGTCAGAGACCACATAGATCCACTCTGGAGGTGAGACACCACATGGATCCACTCTGGAGGTCAGAGACCACATAGATCCACCCTGGAGGTGAGAGACCACATTGTTCCACTCTGGAGGTCAGAGACCACATGGATCCACTCTGGAGGTCAGAGACCACATGGATCCACTCTGCAGATTTAGACACCGCATGGATCCACTCTGGAGGTCAGAGACCACATAGATCCACCCTGGAGGTGAGAGACCACATTGTTCCACTCTGGAGGTCAGAGACCACATGGATCCACTCTGGAGGTCAGAGACCACATGGATCCACTCTGCAGATTTAGACACCGCATGGATCCACTCTGGAGGTCAGAGACCACATGGATCCACCCTGGAGGTGAGAGACCACATTGTTCCACTCTCAAGGTCAGAGACCACATGGATCCACTTTGGAGGTCAGAGACCACACGGATCCACTCTGGAGGTCAGAGACCACATGGATCCACTCTGGAGGTCAGAGACCACATGGATCCACTCTGCAGGTCAGAGACCACATGGATCCACTCTGGAGGTCAGAGACCACATGGATCCACTCTGGAGGTCAGAGACCACATGGATCCACTCTGCAGGTCAGAGACCACATGGATCCACTCTGGAGGTCAGAGACCACATGGATCCACTCTGGAGGTCAGACACCACATGGAGAAATAAACCTGGCCTGAGATGATGGAGAACTTCCCCTTATGGAGGTATTTAACATCCGAGACCATGAACACATGAGGAACAGACGACAGACAATCATGAGTCCATTATTCATGTTACCAATTCTCCCTATTCAAGACTTCAGAACAGCGGTCCAGGACTCATCCTGGCTGCTGCTTCCACTCCTCAGTCTAAAATGAAGACTTACCAAAGTTCCTCTGCAGATCCTCCATGAAGCTGGCTCTCTCTATGGCAGACAGGTTGGGAGACTCCATATGGTCCACAGCTGAACCTTTCTGAGTTCAGGAATGAACAACAGGAAATACCACTTTGCTTAAGAACAACACATTAAAGGTACAGTTAGAACATTTAAAAACCACCTAGCTGGTTCTAGAAGGACCTCTAGGGACCACTTCTCTCCAGACATTAACTCCATTATAAGCAAATGAGGGATTAGAATAAGACTGGGACTGCAGATGGACTCACCTGATCCTGGTCTTTAACAGCTCTGGTGTTTCTGCCCTTTTTGGCCCTGCAAACACACGAGACACTATCAATATCATTATTGACCTCACCATGACCTTACATGCTGTAAACTTGTTTATCTCTGCTGTAAACATATTTATCTCTGCTGTAAACTTGTTTATCTCTGCTGTAAACTTGTTTAACTCTGCTGTAAACTTGTTTATCTTTGCTGTAAACTTGTTTATCTTTGCTGTTAACTTGTTTATCCCTGCTGTAAACTTGTTTATACCTGCTGTAAACTTGTTTATACCTGCTGTAAACTTGTTTATACCTGCTGTAAACTTCTTTATCTCTGCTGTTAACTTGTTTATCTTTGCTGTAAACTTGTTTATCCCTGCTGTAAACTTGTTTATCTCTGCTGTAAACTTGTTTATCTCTTCTGTAAACTTGTTTATCTCTGCTGTAAACTTCTTTATCTCTGCTGTTAACTTGTTTATCTTTGCTGTAAACTTGTTTATCCCTGCTGTAAACTTGTTTATCTCTGCTGTAAACATGTTTATCTTTGCTGTAAACTTGTTTATCTCTGCTGTAAACTTGTTTATCTCTGCTGTAAACATGTTTATCTTTGCTGTAAACATATTTATCTCTGCTGTAAACTTGTTTATCTCTGCTGTAAACTTGTTTATCTTTGCTGTAAACTTGTTTATCTCTGTTGAAAACTTGTTTATCTCTGCTGTAAACTTGTTTATCTCTTCTGTAAACATGTTTATCTCTGCTGTAAACTTGTTTATCTCTGCTGTAAACATGTTTATCTCTGCTGTAAACATATTTATCTCTGCTGTAAACTTGTTTATCTCTGCTGTAAACATGTTTATCTTTGCTGTAAACTTGTTAATCCCTGTTGTAAACTTGTTTATCATTACTGTATACGTTTATCTCCGCTGTAAACATGTTTATCTCTGCTGTAAACATGTTTATCTTTGCTGTAAACTTGTTTATCAGTGCTGTAAACATGTTTATCTCTGCTGTAAACTTGTCTATCTCTACTGAAAACATGTTTATCTCTACTATAAACATGTTTATCTCTACTGTAAACTTGTTATCTCTACTGAAAACATGTTTATCTCTACTATAAACATGTTTATCTCTACTGTAAACTTGTTATCTCTACTGAAAACGTGTTTATCTCTACTGTAAACTTGTTAATCCCTGTTGTAAACATGTTTATCATTACTGTACACATTTATCCCTGCTGTAAACATGTTTATCTTTGCTGTAAACATGTTTATCTCTGCTGTAAAAATGTTTATCTCTGCTGTAAACTTGTTTATCTTTGCTGTAAACTTGTTTATCTCTGCTGTAAACTTGTTTATCTTTGCTGTAAACATATTTATCTTTGCTGTAAACTTGTTTATCTCTGCTGTAAACTTGTTTATCTTTGCTGTAAACTTGTTTATCTCTGCTGTAAACTTGTTTATCTTTGCTGTAAACATATTTATCTCTGCTGTAAACTTGTTTATCTCTGCTGTAAACATGTTTATCTTTGCTGTAAACTTGTTTATCTCTGCTGTAAACATGTTTATCTCTGCTGTAAACACGTTTATCTCTGCTGTAAACTTGTTTATCTCTGCTGTTAACTTGTTTATCTTTGCTGTAAACTTGTTTATCCCTGCTGTAAACTTGTTTATCTCTGCTGTAAACTTGTTTATCTCTGCTGTAAACTTGTTTATCTTTGCTGTAAACATGTTTATCTTTGCTGTAAACTTGTTTATCCCTGCTGTAAACCTGTTTATCTCTGCTGTAAACTTGTTTATCTCTGCTGTAAACATGTTTATCTTTGCTGTAAACTTGTTTATCTCTGCTGTAAACTTGTTTATCTCTGCTGTAAACATGTTTATCTTTGCTGTAAACATATATATCTCTGCTGTAAACTTGTTTATCTCTGCTGTAAACATGTTCATCTCTGCTGTAAACTTGTTAATCCCTGTTGTAAACTTGTTTATCCCTGCTGTAAACTTGTTTATCCCTGCTGTAAACTTGTTTATCTCTGCTATAAACATGTTTATCTTTGCTGTAAACTTCTTTATCTCTGCTGTAAACTTGTTTATCCCTGTTGTAAACTTGTTTATCTCTGCTGTAAACTTGTTTATCTCTTCTGTAAACATGTTTATCTCTGCTGTAAACATGTTTATCTTTGCTGTAAACATATTTATCTCTGCTGTAAACTTGTTTATCTCTGCTGTAAACATGTTTATCTTTGCTGTAAACTTGTTAATCCCTGTTGTAAACTTGTTTATCATTACTGTACACGTTTATCTCTGCTGTAAACATGTTTATCTCTGCTGTAAACATGTTTATCTTTCCTGTAAACTTGTTTATCTCTGCTGTAAACATGTTTATCTTTGCTGTAAACTTGTTTATCTCTGCTGTAAACATGTTTATCTCTGCTGTAAACTTGTTTATCTCTACTGAAAACATGTTTATCTCTACTATAAACATGTTTATCTCTACTGTAAACTTGTTAATCCCTGTTGTAAACATGTTTATCATTACTGTACACGTTTATCTCTGCTGAAAACATGTTTATCTTTGCTGTAAACTTGTTTATCTCTGCTGTAAACTTGTTTATCTCTGCTGTAAACATGTTTATCTCTGCTGTAAACTTGTTTATCTCTGCTGTAAACTTGTTTATCTCTGCTGTAAACTTGTTTATCTCTGCCTAAACATGTTTATCTTTGCTGTAAACACGTTTATCTCTGCTGTAAACTTGTTTATCTCTGCTGTAAACACGTTTATCTCTGCTGTAAACTTGTTTATCTCTGCTGTAAACTTGTTTATCTCTGCTGTAAACATGTTCCTCTCTGCTGTAAACTTGTTTATCTCTGCTGTAAACACGTTTATCTCTGCTGTAAACTTGTTTATCTCTGCTGTAAACATGTTCATCTCTGCTGTAAACTTGTTTATCTCTGCTGTAAACTTGTTTATCTCTGCTGTAAACACGTTTATCTCTGCTGTAAACTTGTTTATCTCTGCTGTAAACTTGTTTATCTCTGCTGTAAACTTGTTTATCTCTGCTGTAAACACGTTTATCTCTGCTGTAAACTTGTTCCTCTCTGCTGTAAACTTGTTTATCTCTGCTGTAAACACGTTTATCTCTGCTGTAAACTTTTTTATCTCTGCTGTAAACATGTTCATCTCTGCTGTTAACATGTTTATCTCTGCTGTAAACTTGTTTATCTCTGCTGTAAACTTGTTTATCTCTGCTGTAAACTTGTTTATCTCTGCTGTAAACATGTTCATCTCTGCTGTAAACTTGTTTATCTCTGCTGTAAACACGTTTATCTCTGCTGTAAACTTATCTCTGCTGTAAACATGTTTATCTCTGCTGTAAACTTGTTTATCTCTGCTGTAAACACGTTTATCTCTGCTGTAAACTTGTTTATCTCTGCTGTAAACACGTTTATCTCTGCTGTAAACTTGTTTATCTCTGCTGTAAACTTGTTTATCTCTGCTGTAAACATGTTCCTCTCTGCTGTAAACTTGTTTATCTCTGCTGTAAACACGTTTATCTCTGCTGTAAACTTGTTTATCTCTGCTGTAAACACGTTTATCTCTGCTGTAAACTTGTTTATCTCTGCTGTAAACTTGTTCATCTCTGCTGTAAACTTGTTTATCTCTGCTGTAAACTTGTTTATCTCTGCTGTAAACACGTTTATCTCTGCTGTAAACTTGTTTATCTCTGCTGTTAACATGTTTATCTCTGCTGTAAACTTGTTTATCTCTGCTGTAAACACGTTTATCTCTGCTGTAAACTTGTTTATCTCTGCTGTAAACTTGTTCATCTCTGCTGTAAACTTGTTTATCTCTGCTGTAAACACGTTTATCTCTGCTGTAAACTTGTTTATCTCTGCTGTAAACTTGTTCATCTCTGCTGTAAACTTGTTTATCTCTGCTGTAAACACGTTTATCTCTGCTGTAAACTTGTTCATCTCTGCTGTAAACTTGTTTATCTCTGCTGTAAACACGTTTATCTCTGCTGTAAACTTGTTTATCTCTGCTGTAAACTTGTTTATCTCTGCTGTAAACACGTTTATCTCTGCTGTAAACTTGTTTATCTCTGCTGTTAACATGTTTATCTCTGCTGTAAACTTGTTTATCTCTGCTGTAAACACGTTTATCTCTGCTGTAAACTTGTTTATCTCTGCTGTAAACTTGTTCATCTCTGCTGTAAACTTGTTTATCTCTGCTGTAAACACGTTTATCTCTGCTGTAAACTTGTTTATCTCTGCTGTAAACATGTTTATCTGTATTGTAAACTTGGTAAAGTCCACTGAGACCCAGGTGCTGCCATGCAGTAATAGAGGTTTATAGAAACTTTTTTAAACAATAACTCACCTGTAATATCAAAGGATAATATTATTTTCCATGCTGACATGAATATTTTAATGACCGATTAGATGGACATAAGCTGATGGCTTGAATGAACAGTCCTGGTTATGTTCAATAAAACATCTCTTGATGTTAAAGAGTGCTGACATAATCTATGATGCCTAAATGTGAAACTGTCAGAGAATATCCAGCTCATAGCCACGGATAATAAGAATGTGCTTTAACATGTTTTATGTTAACTTCTTCTTATTTCAGACTGTTGAACAGGATCAGATCTCTGCTCCATGACCCTGATGTTTACTTCTGTCTTTTTTTAAATCCTTCTTTAAAACTAAAGCTCAGTTCACTAAGACAGCCGGTAAATCATCATTATAAATACATAAACACCCGGTAAATTAACGTAAATCTGCGTTTCTCACCTCATTCTGAAGACTCTCCGTGAACAAGGTTTAACGACAACTGAAACTAGAGTTCCCGCACAACGCCTCAAGTTCCGGACTGAACCACTGCAGACAAGCGGGGGTGGACGGCGGACGTTAATCCACAGCAGAGACTTCAGACCCTAGAGGTAGTTTGATTCTTAAATTAAAGAACAATATTTAAGACTTTATATTAATCTGCTGAATAAGAGTGTCTCTCACTGACAGTAAATATATGAGCTGAACATTTTCTAAGAGTCTAAACCCCCCGAAGTAATGCACTTCCTTTACCGACCTACGGCGACTGGGAGGGTTCATTTGATCCCGGATTTCAAAAAAGGAGAATTAAAACGTAAATTGAAGACAACTTTTCACAATATTAGGTACACCTAAAGATTCAGAGTATAGACATTTTCTATTTTATATCTGCAGAGGTTTTAATGGTGAAATAGAGAATAAACGTCATTAATAATTACCTTCACTAAAATTACTATCAAAAATGTAATCTTTCATTTTACTGTGCTGTTATTTTCTGAGTACATCATCATAATCAGCCATATTTCTTTACTGATGTTTATTATTCTGTTTACACAAACAGGAAATGAGCAGGCTTTTATTTTGAAGGATTTTAATGAAAATCTTAAAATAAATCTGAGAAACAAAAACAATCATTTCAAGACCAGCGTCTAAAGAAGAGTCATTAATGTCAAACTCTTCTTCACTGCTAAACTAAAACCATTTATGATCCATAAATCTCTTCCCTTCATAAATAAATTAAAACATATTTCGTACTTCCTGAAGAAGGTGGTCACCTGCAGACGGATTTGTTTAGAGCAGAGGTTCTCAGCCGGACCCTCTAGACCCACCTGAGGACTTAAAAACCTCTTCACAGCTCAGATTAAAGAGTTAAAGTCTGATCCGACAGAGACAGGACAAAACAGGGGCAAGCATGCACGCCTTTC
Source organism: Cheilinus undulatus (assembly GCF_018320785.1). Classification (NCBI taxonomy): domain Eukaryota; kingdom Metazoa; phylum Chordata; class Actinopteri; order Labriformes; family Labridae; genus Cheilinus; species Cheilinus undulatus. The sequence continues at coordinate 54,039 of NW_024571677.1, read as the reverse complement.
ATTCTACTTCCTTTTCCCAAAATAGTTGGGACATTCCGGTTGTTTCCTGAGCAATAAGCTTCTTTTCTCGGGTCCTGACCCGGCCCTGGAGAACCCCTGCTCTAGACCGTCCTGGGTCCCAGAGTCCTCAGCTGCACACTGGAATTATAAAGTCAATCACATCTCAGTTCATCTCTACGGCTGATCACCTTCATTGATCGAGCTCAGCTCTTCCTCCATTTTACTTAAAGGTCAAAGGTCAGCGCTGATAGAGGTATTGTGATTCCTGAGTAATACGACGTTGATATTCCCTTTAAATAATCTTCATAGATCATTTTAAAATCATTAAGATCAACAACAAACAGATTCTTACAGTACAGAGAAAACGCCAAACCAAAACATTAGAGATCATTTACGAGGACCCAGACCTGGACCCTCAGAGGTCTCTGTCACAGACAGGACCGTGGTTTTATTCAGAATCTATAACTCCATCCCCATGATCCTGCCGGCTCCTCGCATCTTCAGGCCATCAGGTTAACAGCTCTGTATTCATTCTAAAAAACAGTTCTTGTTTCAGTTTTAGCTGAGATGGAGGCGGGGTTTCTTCTCCATGGTCACCAGCAGAAGAGCAGAACTTAACCACGGTTTAGTCTGCTACTCAGAGAGAGAAACAGAGGACGAGTTCACGTCTGCTCCCCTCTCTCTGCTCTCACAGTCGCTCCGTGGTGGAGGATGCAGGTGCCACCAAGTCTGAACCAGGTACCATGTTTCCCCTCGTGGTGGGCCATGAGCCTCTTCAACCACACCCTCTTCTGCTTCTGATCATGCAGAAGAAAACTGTCCAGTATTTAAACCCTGATTAAACCAAATACAGCCTGTTCTTCATGATTTAACACCAGAGCTCTAAATCTGACCACCTGAAGATACGCAGACCCCAGGACTCCTCTGGTACCGGTCCTGAGGACTCAGCAGGATGATGGTCCTTCTGATCCCAGAGGACTTCATCTGTTCCCTTCATGTGGTTTAAACCCATCTTCATCCCTTTAGCTTCTCTCCTCTCCTTTCCTCCTCCTCTCCTCTCTCCTCCCCTCTCCTCTCCTCTCTCCTCTCCTCTCCTCTCCCTCTCTCCTCCCCTCTCCTCTCCTCTCCTCTCCTCTCCTCTCCTCTCTCCTCTCCTCTCCTCTCCTCTCCTCTCCTCTCTCCTCCCCTCTCCTCCCCTCTCTCCTCTCCTCTCCCTCTCTCCTCTCCTCTCCTCTCCTCTCCTCTCCTCTCTCCTCCTCTCTCCTCCTCTCCTCTCCTCTCCTCTCCTCTCACCTCTCCTCCTCTCTCCTCCCCTCTCCTCCCCTCTCCCCGCCTCTCCTCGCCTCTCCTCTCCTCTCTCCTCCCCCCCTCTCCTCTCCTCGCCTCTCCTCTCCCTCTCTCCTTTCCTCTCCTCTCTCCTCTCCTCTCCTCTCCTCTCCACCCCCCCCTCCCCTCTCCTCTCCTCTCCTCTCCTCCTCCCTCTCTCCTCTCCTCTCCTCTCCTCCTCCCTCTCTCCTCTCCTCTCCTCTCCTCTCCTCCTCTCCTCTCCTCTCTCCTCTCCTCTCTCCTCTCCTCTCCTCTCTCCTCCTCTCCTCTCCTCCCCTCTCCTCTCCTCTCTCCTTTCTCCTCTCCTCTCCTCTCCCTCTCTCTCCTCCCCTCTCTTCTCCTCTCTCTTCCTCTCTCCTCCTCTCTCCTCCCCTCTCCTCCCCTCTCTCCTCCTCTCTCTTCCTCTCCTCTCCTCTCCTCCTCTCCTCTTCTCTCCTCTCCTCTCTCCTCTCCTCCCCTCTCTCCCCTCTCTCCCCTCCTCCTCTCCTCTCTCCTCCTCTCCTCTCCTCTTTCCTCTCCTCTCCTCCTCTCCTCTTCTCTCCTCTCCTCTCTCTCCTCCTCTCCTCTCCTCCTCCCTCTCTCCTCTCCTCTCTCCTCTCCTCTCCTCTCCTCTCTCCTCTCCTCTCCTCTCCTCTCCTCTCCTCTCCTCTCCTCTCTCCTCTCTCCTCTCCTCGCCTCGCCTCTCCCTCTCTCTCCTCCTCTCTCTCCTCTCCCTCTCTCTCCTCTCCTCTCCTCATCTCTCCTCTCCTCACCTCCTATCTCCTCTCCTCTCCTCTCCTCCTATCTCCTCTCCTCTCCCTCCTCCTCTCCTCTCCTCTCTCTCCTCCTCTCTCTCCTCTCCCTCTCTCTCCTCCTCTCTCTCCTCTCCCTCTCTCCTCTCTCCTCTCCTCTCCCTCTCTCCTCTCCTCTCCTCTCCTCTCCTCCTCCCTCTCTCCTCTCCTCCCCTCTCCTCCCCCTCTCACTCCTCCTCCCTCTCCTCTCCCCCTCTCTCCTCCTCTCTCCTCCCCTCTCTCTTCCTCTCTCCTCCCCTCTCTCCTCCTCTCTCCTCCTCTCTCCTCCCCTCTCTCCTCCTCTCTCTTCCTCTCTCCTACTCTCTCCTCCCCTCTCTTCTCCTCTCTCTTCCTCTCTCTCCTCCTCTCTCTCCTCTCCCCCTCTCTCCTCTCTCTCTCTCCTCTCCTCTCTCCTCTCCTCTCCTCTCCTCTCTCCTCTCCTCTCCTCTCTCCTCTCCTCCTACATGTCGATTCCTTGGTACAGCTCCTCTATCTGGGCTTTGAAGAACTGTCGGAGTTCGTTCCTCTTGGCCTTCAGTGTGGGAGTGAGGAGACCATTCTCGATGGAGAACATCTCATCGTGGATGCAGATGGCCTTCACCTGGAGACGCAGACGTTGGCAGATTGTGAGACAGAGGATGATGAGCAGCATGTCTAGAGGAGAACACAGCGCCACCTAGTGGTGTGGTTACAGACAAAGATGTACCTGCTCAAAGGACTTGAGGCCGCCCTCCTTGCCCAGTCGGACCATGTCCTCCAAAATGGCTTTCTTCACTTCCTGTAGGGAACACAAGACATGATCTCACTTCCTGTTTCAGTTAACACAGGGAGGGATCAGCTAGGTAATGTGACCTCCATGTGACCTCCATGTAACCATCATGTGACCATCATGTGACCTCCATGTGACCTCCATGTGACTATCATGTGACCTCCATGTGACCTTCAGAGAAGACAAACTTAAAGACAGGACTCCTTCTGTGGGAGGAACAGGGATTAGGAATGACCCGGTGATTTCAGACACAGCCCTACTACTGGGCTTGATAGTGAACTGATTAGACTTTAGGAGGTCAAAGGTCAAGGGTGTGCAGGTTTAGCTTCTGTGAAGCTGATGGACAGAAGATGTGGATCTTTGAACAGATGATCCAGACCCTGCTGCAGAAGAGACTCACACATGAACCTAGGAACAGGAGGGTCTTACCGCCTTGTTACAGAGGTCCTGGTAGCTGCCCTCCAGTCCCAGGGTCCTCTTGGTCCAGCCAGAGAAGAAGTCGGGGTCAGGAACCACCACAGCTACCAGACAAGCCTGGAGATAAACCCAGTATGGACATGAAGAAGCAGAAGAAGACCAGGATGGTAGGCTCAGTGGTTTAATGATGAAGAAGTCAGGAGGACTTTGTGGCTCCTGGTCTCACCTGCAGACTGTCTCCATGAACAAAGACCTGAGCCACAGCGTCGCTCCTCGAGTAGATGTTCTCGATCTTCTCTGGGGCGATGTACTCTCCCTGGGCCAGCTTAAAGATGTGCTTCTTCCTGTCCACGATCTTCAGAGTGCCGTTCTGTTCACAGGAAGAACGTCAGAGTTAGAGAAGCTCTCAGAGAGACGCTCAAGACATGTTAAAGATCTAGCTGTTAGAGCTGAACCACAGGTGGACCTACAGGGAGCCACTTCCCAATGTCTCCAGTATGAAGCCATCCATCAGCATCGATGGCCTCCTCCGTCTTCTCGGGGTCTTTGAGATAACCCTGGAACACGTTAGGGCCCTTCACACAGACCTGGACTCAGAGAGACAGACACGTTAGAGTCAAATCCTTCCTCTGAGGTGATCCTGCTAGTCTGTGACAGTCACCTCTCCCTCTCCGTTTGACGCCAGGTAGTTCATCTCTGACACGTCCACCAGTTTGATGGCATTACAGGGCAGAGGAGCGCCGACGTGACCTGTGGACAGGACGCCATGGTTAGAGACGGTCCAGACAGTCAATACAAGTGATTCAGCTGTGTACAGTAGAGGAACGCTGCTATTTACTCTTAGAAGAAGCTCCGTACAGACACAGGGCACAAACAGAACTCTGAATCATGGGAACCAAAAACCCTGGGACACAAGGTTAAACATCCCTGACTGAGTAAAAACGGCTGTGAGGGTGGAGGCTGCAGAACGAGCACAGGTGAGAGCATGTCAGGTGTGCTGTGAGTGAACAAGACATTTCGAACAACAGTTCAGTGAAGCTGTAGATGTTTCAGTAAAAATGTCCAGGAGGAGTCAGAGCTGCTGAAACTCTCTGGTTCCTCTAAAAACTGAACCACGTCTACAGGGAAAGGAAATTCCCAAAGACAAGGCCCAAAAATTCTAAAAAACTCCCCAAACGTTTTATAATTACCTCATTATTTTCATAAATGACCTCATTATTTTTATTAATTTCCTATTTTAATAAATGACCTCATTATATTATTAATGACCTCATTATATTATTAATGACCTCATTATATAAATAAAGACCTCATTGGTTTAATAAATGACCTCATTATTTTCATTAATAACCTCATTATATTATTAATGACCTCATTAGTTTAATAAATGACCTAATTTTTTTTATTAATGACCTCATTATTTTAATTACCTCATTATTTTCATGTATGACCTCATTATTTTTATTAATTTCCTATTTTAATAAATGACCTCATTATATTATAAATGACCTCATTAGTTTAATAAATGACCTCATTATTTTAATTAATTACCTCATCATTTTTATAAATTTCCTCATTATTTTAATAAATGACCTCATTATTTTAATAAATGACCTCATTGTTTTTATAATTGACCTCATTATTTTAATAAATGACCTCATTGTTTTATTAATGACCTCATTATTTTAATTAATTACCTCATCATTTTTATAAATTTCCTCATTAGTTTAATAAATGACCTCATTATTTTAATAAATGACCTCATTGTTTTTATAATTGACCTCATTATTTTAATAAATGACCTCATTGTTTTTATTAATGACCTCATTATTTTAATTAATTACCTCATCATTTTTATAAATTTCCTCATTATTTTAATAAATGACCTCATTGTTTTTATTAATGACCTCATTATTTTAATAAATGACCTCATTGTTTTAATAAATGACCTCATTGTTTTTATTAATGACCTCATTATTTTAATAAATGACCTCATTATTTTAATAAATGACCTCATTGTTTTTATTAATGACCTCATTATTTTAATTAATTACCTCATCATTTTTATAAATTTCCTCATTATTTTAATAAATTACCTCATTATTTTCATAAATGACCTCATTATTTTTATTAATTTCCTATTTTAATAAATGACCTCATTATTTTGATAAATGACCTCATTATTTTCATAAATGACCTCATTATTTTTATTAATTTCCTATTTTAATAAATGACCTCATTATTTTAATAAATGACCTCATTATTTTCATAAATGACCTCATTATTTTCATAAATGACCTCATTATTTTAATAAATGACCTCATTGTTTTTATTAATGACCTCATTATTTTAATTAATTACCTCATCATTTTTATAAATTTCCTCATTATTTTAATAAATGACCTCATTATTTTCATTTATTACCTCATTATTTTCACTAATTAACTCATTATTTTCATTAATTACCTCATTATTTTCATCAATTACCTAATTATTTTCATAATTACCTAATTATTTTCGTAAATGACCTCATTATTATTATTAATTACCTTATTATTTTTATTAATTACCTAATTATTTTCATTAATTAACTCATTATTTTCATTAATTACCTCATTATTTTAATATATGACCTCATTATTTTCATAAATGACCTCATTATTTTCATAATTACCTAATTATTTTAATAAATGACCTCATTATTATTATTAATTATCTTATTATTTTTATTAATTACCTAATTATTTTCATAAATTAACTCATTATTTTCATTAATTACCTCATTATTTTAATAGATTACCTCATTATTTTCATAAATTACCTCATTATTTTCATAATTACCTAATTATTTTAATAAATGACCTCATTATTATTATTAATGACCTCATATATTCATTAACTCGTTATTTTAATAAATTTTCTCATTATTTTTATTAATGACCTCATTATTTTCATTAATTACCTAATTATTTTCATAATTACCTAATTATTTTCGTAAATGACCTCATTATTATTATTAATTACCTTATTATTTTTATTAATTACCTAATTATTTTCATTAATTAACTCATTATTTTCATTAATTACCTCATTATTTTAATATATGACCTCATTATTTTCATAAATGACCTCATTATTTTCATAATTACCTAATTATTTTAATAAATGACCTCATTATTATTATTAATTATCTTATTATTTTTATTAATTACCTAATTATTTTCATTAATTAACTCATTATTTTCATTAATTACCTCATTATTTTAATAGATGACCTCATTATTTTCATAATTACCTAATTATTTTAATAAATGACCTCATTTTTATTATTAATGACCTCATATATTCATTTACTCGTTATTTTAATAAATTTCCTCATTATTTTTATTAATGACCTCATTATTTTAATAAATGTCCTCATTATTTTCATTAATTTCCTCATTATTTTCATTAATTACCTCATTATTTTAATAAATGACCTCATTATTTTAATAAATGCCCTCATTATTTTAATAAATGACCTCATTATTTTCATTAATTACCTCATTATTTTCATTAATTACCTCATTATTTTAATAAATGACCTCACTATTTTAATAAATGACCTCATTATTTTAATAAATGACCTCATTATTTTAATAAATGACCTCATTATTTTTATTTATTATCTCATTATTTTCATTAATTGCCTCATCATTTTAATAAATGACCTCATTATTTTAATAAATGACCTCATTATTTTAATAAATGACCTCATTATTTTTATTTATTATCTCATTATTTTCATTAATTGCCTCATCATTTTAATAAATGACCTCATTATTTTAATAAATGACCTCATTATTTTAATAAATGACCTCATTATTTTTATTTATTATCTCATTATTTTCATTAATTGCCTCATCATTTTAATAAATGACCTCATTATTTTAATAAATGCCCTCATTATTTTAATAAATGACCTCATTATTTTAATAAATGACCTCATTATTTTTATTTATTATCTCATTATTTTCATTAATTGCCTCATTATTTTCATTAATTACCTCATTATTTTAATAAATGCCCTCATTATTTTAATAAATGACCTCATTATTTTAATAAATGACCTCATTATTTTTATTTATTATCTCATTATTTTCATTAATTGCCTCATCATTTTCATTAATTACCTCATTATTTTAATAAATGACCTCATTATTTTCATTAATTTCCTCATTATTTTCATTAATTACCTCATTATTTTAATAAATGACCTCACGATTTTAATAAATGACCTCATTATTTTAATAAATGACCTCATTATTTTTATTTATTATCTCATTATTTTCATTAATTGCCTCATCATTCTAATAAATGACCTCATTATTAACATAATTTACAGAGAAAATCTCTGAGTTTGGGTAAATTTACAGTGATTTTGTTGAAGGCCATTCTCTGCTGTAAGCCCTGCCACCCTCTTCTGGGCCCTGACCCACCAGTTGAGCACCACTGATCTAGACAGGTGTAGCTCTTTGTTACCTGCGGTCCAGTCTCCAGGTAAGGTGATGCTACATCCTGCTGTACACTCCGTCTGCCCATAGCCTTCATAGAACTGAGGAAAGGGTTAAATACTCGGATTACTGCCATGATCGCAAACGTTATTCTGTTTACTACTGAGAACACATGGAGAGGACAGGTGAGGTCTACCTGACAGCCCACCGCCGCTCTGAGGAAGGACAGGACCGCCGGAGAGATGGGAGCAGCTCCTGTTAACATCAGACGCACGCGTCCGCCCAGACTGGCCTGTAGGGGGCAGCACACAGTTACCTCCAACAGTCAGCTCGTCTGTCACTGGGCGGATATCTCTAAAGCTTCAAGCTGATTGGCTTGTTCCAGGTCAGACAGTGACTGGACCAATCAGCAGCATTAGAGGAGGAAGAGGCGGGGTTTAGTGGCAGTGACTGCTGTCCTGTGAATCAGGGGTTAATAAACTCTCACTGATCATAGATTTATCCGTGATTATTTTGTCTTCCTGGTTTTTCTACTCTTTCTTTCATAGAGAAACGTGGTCCAGTTCTGATTACACTGCAGCAGCTATGGCTAAGCCCCGCCCATAACCACCGCCTCGTTCTCCTTAAATGAAGCTTATTGGTTGGAACAGCGCTTGGTTCAGCACAAAAAGGAGCTGTCTAAAGGAGCTTTTCAGTGTGAGCCTGAGGACAGAGGACGATTCTGGTGAAGGTGAGCGCATACCTGGACTTTTCTAAAGATGAGCCGGTCCCAGATGCTGTCTCTCCTCACGATTCCTCTCATTAGCTCCGCCTCCTTCCTCCTGTAAGCAAAGCCCAGCAGCCAGCGCTTCAGAGAGGAGTTAGCCTGCCCGTGGATCTGCAGAGGAGAACATGAAGGACCCATGGTTATAAAGGGGTGGTGCCCATAGCCCCGATCAATCATCACGCCCCTGATCTACCTTATCGTACATCCTGTTGAGGAGTCGGGGGACCACCGGGAACACGGTGGGCCTGAGCGCGGTAAGGTCATCTGACAGCAGACGGATGTCTCCCTGGAAGAAGCCGATGCTGGCTCCGTGTACGATCATCACTCCCTGTCGGCATTTAGAGAGAGACAGGAGGTTAGAGGACCTGAGGACCTCAGTGAGGACACTTTAACTAAGGGACCATACTCTACCTGGACTACTCTCTCAAACATGTGAGCCAGGGGAAGGAAGGAAATATGGACGTCACTGGGAGACATGGGACAGCTGACCTAAGACAAACACAGAGACAGGAGAGTCTGAGTACCTCCGCCACCCGCTCCAGCATGTGGGCCAGAGGGAGGAAGGACAGCAGGACGTCCTCTGAGGAGGTCTGAGCCCGGGACTGGAGGAACAGGTCAGAGGTCAGAGGTCAGAGGAGAGGTTAGAGCAGTCCTCTAACATTCCGACCAATGAAGAGGCCTGCAGACATTCTCACAGAGCCACGTTAGAACATCCACACCTGACACCTCTGCTGCAAACAAACATTCTGACCAGAAGAACCAGCGGATGTTTCTAAACTCCATGACAACCTGAGAGACGGCAGACGTGGTAAACAGTGTCTCCATGACAACCTGAGAGACGGCAGACGTGGTAAACAGTGTCTCCATGACAACCTGAGAGACAGCAGATGTGGTAAACAGTGTCTCCATGACAACCTGAGAGACGGCGGACGTGGCAAACAGTGTCTCCATGACAACCTGAGAGACAGCAGACGTGGTAAACAATGTCTGATCTACATGAAAACCTGAGAGACGGCAGACGTGGTAAACAGTGTCTCCATGACAACCTGAGAGACAGCAGATGTGGTAAACAGTGTCTCCATGACAACCTGAGAGACGGCGGACGTGGCAAACAGTGTCTCCATGACAACCTGAGAGACAGCAGACGTGGTAAACAATGTCTGATCTACATGACAACCTGAGAGACGGCAGACGTGGTAAACAGTGTCTCCATGACAACCTGAGAGACGGCAGACGTGGTAAACAGTGTCTCCATGACAACCTGATAGACAGCAGATGTGGTAAACAGTGTCTCCATGACAACCTGAGAGACGGCGGACGTGGCAAACAGTGTCTCCATGACAACCTGAGAGACAGCAGACGTGGTAAACAGTGTCTCCATGACAACCTGAGAGACAGCAGACTTGGTAAACAGCGCGATCTCCATGACAACCTGAGAGACGGCAGACGTGGTAAACAGTGTCTCCATGACAACCTGAGAGACGGCAGACGTGGTAAACAGTGTCTCCATGACAACCTGAGAGACAGCAGATGTGGTAAACAGTGTCTCCATGACAACCTGAGAGACGGCGGACGTGGCAAACAGTGTCTCCATGACAACCTGAGAGACAGCAGACGTGGTAAACAATGTCTGATCTACTTGACAACCTGAGAGACGGCAGACGTGGTAAACAGTGTCTCCATGACAACCTGAGAGACAGCAGATGTGGTAAACAGTGTCTCCATGACAACCTGAGAGACAGCAGACGTGGTAAACAGTGTCTGATCTACATGACAACCTGAGAGACAGCAGACGTGGTAAACAGTGTCTGATCTACATGACAACCTGAGAGACAGCAGACGTGGTAAACAGTGTCTGTTCTCCATGACAACTTGAGAGACAGCAGAAGTGGTAAACAGTGTCTCCATGACAATCTGAGAGACAGCAGATGTGGTCAACAGTGTCTCCATGACAACCTGAGAGACAGCAGATGTGGTCAACAGTGTCTCCATGACAACCTGAGAGACAGCAGATGTGGTAAACAGTGTCTCCATGACAACCTGAGAGACGGCGGACGTGGCAAACAGTGTCTCCATGACAACCTGAGAGACAGCAGACGTGGTAAACAGTGTCTGATCTACATGACAACCTGAGAGACAGCAGACATGGTAAACAGTGTCTGATCTCCATGACAACTCGAGAGACAGCAGAAGTGGTAAACAGTGTCTCCATGACAACCTGAGAGACGGCAGACGTAGTAAACAGTGTCTCCATGACAACCTGAGAGACAGCAGACTTGGTAAACAGCGTCTGATCTCCATGACAACCTGAGAGACGGCAGACGTGGTAAACAGTGTCTCCATGACAACCTGAGAGACAGCAGATGTGGTAAACAGTGTCTCCATGACAACCTGAGAGACGGCGGACGTGGCAAACAGTGTCTCCATGACAACCTGAGAGACAGCAGACTTGGTGGACAGTGTCTGATCTACATGACAACCTGAGAGACAGCAGACGTGGTAAACAGTGTCTGATCTCCATGACAACTTGAGAGACAGCAGAAGTGGTAAACAGTGTCTCCATGACAACCTGAGAGACAGCAGATGTGGTAAACAGTGTCTCCATGACAACCTGAGAGACGGCGGACGTGGCAAACAGTGTCTCCATGACAACCTGAGAGACAGCAGACGTGGTAAACAATGTCTGATCTACATGACAACCTGAGAGACGGCAGACGTGGTAAACAGTGTCTCCATGACAACCTGAGAGACAGCAGATGTGGTAAACAGTGTCTCCATGACAACCTGAGAGACGGCGGACGTGGCAAACAGTGTCTCCATGACAACCTGAGAGACAGCAGACGTGGTAAACAATGTCTGATCTACATGACAACCTGAGAGACGGCAGACGTGGTAAACAGTGTCTCCATGACAACCTGAGAGACGGCAGACGTGGTAAACAGTGTCTCCATGACAACCTGAGAGACAGCAGATGTGGTAAACAGTGTCTCCATGACAACCTGAGAGACGGCGGACGTGGCAAACAGTGTCTCCATGACAACCTGAGAGACAGCAGACGTGGTAAACAGTGTCTCCATGACAACCTGAGAGACAGCAGACTTGGTAAACAGCGTCTGATCTCCATGACAACCTGAGAGACGGCAGACGTGGTAAACAGTGTCTCCATGACAACCTGAGAGACGGCAGACGTGGTAAACAGTGTCTCCATGACAACCTGAGAGACAGCAGATGTGGTAAACAGTGTCTCCATGACAACCTGAGAGACGGCGGACGTGGCAAACAGTGTCTCCATGACAACCTGAGAGACAGCAGACGTGGTAAACAATGTCTGATCTACTTGACAACCTGAGAGACGGCAGACGTGGTAAACAGTGTCTCCATGACAACCTGAGAGACAGCAGATGTGGTAAACAGTGTCTCCATGACAACCTGAGAGACAGCAGACGTGGTAAACAGTGTCTGATCTACATGACAACCTGAGAGACAGCAGACGTGGTAAACAGTGTCTGATCTACATGACAACCTGAGAGACAGCAGACGTGGTAAACAGTGTCTGATCTCCATGACAACTTGAGAGACAGCAGAAGTGGTAAACAGTGTCTCCATGACAATCTGAGAGACAGCAGATGTGGTCAACAGTGTCTCCATGACAACCTGAGAGACAGCAGATGTGGTCAACAGTGTCTCCATGACAACCTGAGAGACAGCAGATGTGGTAAACAGTGTCTCCATGACAACCTGAGAGACGGCGGACGTGGCAAACAGTGTCTCCATGACAACCTGAGAGACAGCAGACGTGGTAAACAGTGTCTGATCTACATGACAACCTGAGAGACAGCAGACATGGTAAACAGTGTCTGATCTCCATGACAACTCGAGAGACAGCAGAAGTGGTAAACAGTGTCTCCATGACAACCTGAGAGACGGCAGACGTAGTAAACAGTGTCTCCATGACAACCTGAGAGACAGCAGACTTGGTAAACAGCGTCTGATCTCCATGACAACCTGAGAGACGGCAGACGTGGTAAACAGTGTCTCCATGACAACCTGAGAGACAGCAGATGTGGTAAACAGTGTCTCCATGACAACCTGAGAGACGGCGGACGTGGCAAACAGTGTCTCCATGACAACCTGAGAGACAGCAGACTTGGTGGACAGTGTCTGATCTACATGACAACCTGAGAGACAGCAGACGTGGTAAACAGTGTCTGATCTCCATGACAACTTGAGAGACAGCAGAAGTGGTAAACAGTGTCTCCATGACAACCTGAGATACAGCAGACTTGGTAAACAGCGTCTGATCTCCATGACAACCTGAGAGACGGCAGACTTGGTAAACAGTGTCTCCATGACAACCTGAGAGATGGCAGACGTGGTAAACAGTGTCTCCATGACAACCTGAGAGACAGCAGATGTGGTAAACAGTGTCTCCATGACAACCTGAGAGACGGCGGACGTGGCAAACAGTGTCTCCATGACAACCTGAGAGACAGCAGACGTGGTAAACAGTGTCTGATCTCCATGACAACTTGAGAGACAGCAGAAGTGGTAAACAGTGTCTGATCTCCATGACAACCTGAGAGACAGCAGACATGGTAAACAATGTCTGATCTCCATGACAACTCGAGAGACAGCAGAAGTGGTAAACAGTGTCTCCATGACAACCTGAGAGACGGCAGACGTGGTAAACAGTGTCTCCATGACAACCTGAGAGACAGCAGACTTGGTAAACAGCGTCTGATCTCCATGACAACCTGAGAGACAGCAGACGTGGTAAACAGTGTCTCCATGACAACCTGAGAGACGGCAGACGTGGTAAACAGTGTCTCCATGACAACCTGAGAGACGGCGGACGTGGCAAACAGTGTCTCCATGACAACCTGAGAGACAGCAGACGTGGTAAACAGTGTCTGATCTCCATGACAACTTGAGAGACAGCAGAAGTGGTAAACAGTGTCTGATCTCCATGACAACCTGAGAGACAGCAGACTTGGTAAACAGCGTCTGATCTCCATGACAACCTGAGAGACGGCAGACGTGGTAAACAGTGTCTCCATGACAACCTGAGAGACGGCAGACGTGGTAAACAGTGTCTCCATGACAACCTGAGAGACAGCAGATGTGGTAAACAGTGTCTCCATGACAACCTGAGAGACGATGGACGTGGCAAACAGTGTCTCCATGACAACCTGAGAGACAGCAGACGTGGTAAACAGTGTCTGATCTCCATGACAACCTGAGAGACAGCAGACGTGGTAAACAGTGTCTGATCTCCATGACAACTTGAGAGACAGCAGAAGTGGTAAACAGTGTCTCCATGACAACCTGAGAGACAGCAGATGTGGTAAACAGTGTCTCCATGACAACCTGAGTGACAGTAGACGTGGTAAACAGTGTCTGATCTCCATGACAACTTGAGAGACAGCAGACATGGTAAACAATGTCTGATCTCCATGACAACCTGAGAGACAGCAGACGTGGTAAACAGTGTCTGATCTCCATGACAACCTGAGAGACAGCAGATGTGGTAAACAGTGTCTCCATGACAACCTGAGAGACGGCAGACGTGGTAAACAGTGTCTCCATGACAACCTGAGAGACGGCAGATGTGGTAAACAGTGAAAGACTAGCGATATCTTTGATCATGGAGCGTAGAGACTGAAGGAGGACAGCAGCACTCTGTCTCTAATTCTGTGATTCCTATTTTTACCTCCTCCAGGGAGGTCATGTGATCGGGAGGGTTTGTTTGTTTGTTTGTTAGCAACATAACTCAAAAAGTCATGGACTGATAGTCATGAAATTTTCAGGAAATATCAGAAATGGCATAAGAAAGAACTGTTTAGAATTTGGGACTGATTTGGATCACCGTCTGGATCCAGGAATTTTTTGAAGGGTTCTTCACTACTGGGAGATAGGACTAATGGCGGAGGTCTGTGCTCTCCGAGTGCTTTTCCAGTTATAAATGTGAACGTGGGGGGAGCAGGTGGCCTAGTGGTTAAAGGCGCTCCCCATTTACGCGGGCGGCCCGAGTTCGAATCCGGCCTGAGGCCCCCCACCGCACGTCTCTCCCCGACTCCTGACCCTGTTTCCGACTCTATCCACTGTCCTCTTCTATCTAATAAAGGCACAAAAATGCCCAAAAATAAATCTTAATAGAATAAATGTGAACATGGGCTTGGCAGTGAAACTGATGCTGTCCATGTTTGAGGACACTGAAAGAGTCGGAGAGATCGTGGCTGCTGCCCGCCACCCTTCTCTAGACTGACGTTTGTTTTCAGTCAAACTGAGCTCCGTGTCCTGATGATCCATCAGGCTTTTCTACCACACAGGGATCATTTCTGAGCTCGTCGCTAAAACTGAACTTTGAGTGTTTTTTGTTTGTTTTTTCAGATGTTTGGTGATTTTTCTTCAGGAAATTTTCTGGTATTTTTATCATAATTTGGGAAATGTATTTGCAACTTTTGGGACGTTTTTTCTTAATGTTTTGGGGGAATTTACTTCAAAATCTTCAGGTATTTATTTTTTTTCTAATTTTGTAAATTTGATTTGGAACGGGGAGACAGGGTGTCCTTTGAAATATCTAGAATTTGATGGAATTTCATGGGATCTTAGGAAACATATTTGTTCATTTTGGGAGTTTGCTTTGAGATTTTGGTGAATTTTTTCACAATTTTCAGGAATCAACATGGAATTTTGGAGAAACTTCACTCGAGTTAAGGCTTTATGGTAGTTTCACTAAAACATCTGAAGAATATTTGAGGAAATCTGGGGTACGTTTTTTGGGATTTAAGGTAGGTTTAAACTGTTCAGGTTTATCATCCAGAGAAAAACTAAAAATGCTCTAAACAGGCGCTCAGGTCTCTGGAGGCTGAATGTTGACCCCCCTTTATGTCTTTAAGACGGTCCTTTTTCAGATCCTGTAACCCCGGCGGTACCAGCTGATGCTGGAGCAAGGCGTCTCCGTTTAACATCAGCTGACATAAAGAAGCTTTTATTCTGTCTCTAAACAGCAGGGGGCGCTGGCAGCTGAACTTCTCACCTCTGAGACTTTAATGAAGGCGGAACAGTTGGACACGATGTTCCCATGAGTCAGCATGGCTCCCTTTGGGTTTCCTGAGAGAATCAAACACAAACATCTTCAGATTGAGCTCAGATTTTTCTAACAGGACTGTTTAGATCATCATTCTGTTATCAGTGAGCGACGGCGCCACCTGTTGTCCCGCTGGTAAAGCAGATGACGGCCATGTCCTCGGGTCGAGGAGGCTGGAGGGACGACAGAGACAGAGACTAAAAAAGAGCCGACAGCAGACGGAGGCAGCTCTGCTAGTTTAGGTAGAGAAGGGTGCAGAACAGGAAGTGTTTACTCACCACAGGGGGGCGATGGTTCTCCTTACCCAGAGCCTGGTCAACAAAAATTCAGTCAGTGAACCGACGACTCTAAAATCCTCATGGTGCTCACAGATACAGGGCGGGATTAACATTAAAGTCCTACAGGAAACAGGTTTTACCCCGAACTCCTGGTTTATTAACCCTAAAAAGATCTGAGGGAGTTTCTGTGACATCCAGTTTCTAATTTTCAAGCCATGTTAGCTGAGGTGAATAAATATAGCTCAGATTAGTCAGAGGATAAACATTTAAAAATGTAGAATCGTTGTCTCAGTTCCTGAAATTAGCCTAAAACTGCTAAGCTACACAAAAACCCACACATTTGCTCCTAAGGACCAAAAGTGTCCCCCTAAAAACAACATTTTGATCTGAACATAAACAAATGCATCATTCAGGTTCAGGTTCATTCTGGACGATCAGCTTTATATTTTCAGTCTTTATATTTGCCCACCAGATGGCGCTACTCTTCCCATTCAAGGAAAAGTTGACACTTTTCTACAAGCGGACCGTGCTGGTGGATAAGAGTGTGTGTGAAAAAAGTGTGTGTGTAAAAAAATGTGTGTACTTGATTTGAGTTTCTGTGATTTCGTTCTATTAAAACAGTGGAGTTGTGTGAACATGCTGGCCTTTAAAGGGTTAAAATCCCCAGAATATCATGAATATTTGATCTGAATATTTCAGTTTCTAAAGACTAAAGTGACAAAAATATGAATGTGTGATATCTGAGACATTTTTGTCCTCAGGGTCAGACGCGTTGGGATGTTAAAGGAACTCTTGGGGGTTAACGTTTTTCTCTGTTTCTCTCAGTGGATCATGTGACCGTCAGCGGACCCTTCCTGTGAGGGGACACGGCCCCCAAATCTGAACTCTGACCTCCATCTCCTCCATGCTGATGATGTGGATCCCAGCCTGCTGCCCCCTGCTGACCAGATCTGCTCCAGGGGTCTCCATCAGAACGATGGTCTTCACGGTATGATCCCGGTCCTTCACACAGTCCAGAACCAGGCTGACTTTGTCCGCCACGTCACAGACCACGGTGGAGATGGAGGCTGCAGAGGACAAGGAGAGATCAGAGACCAGCGGCCTCGTTTATAAAACTGTGCGTAGGAAAGATCACTACAGCTGGCGTACGCCGGAAACACAGGAAATGCATGCGCACAAAAACTTTCAGATTTTTAACAGAGTGCGCACGCACGTCCTACGCCTGTTTCCATTTATAAATCACTATCAACTCTAAAGTTGTTGCACGTGAGGGAACACTTTGCCCCGCCCATATGGTGCCTATAGAAGGTCAGGTGAACGCCCTTGATGAATATTCAATGATATCCGTTTCACGATGGACCAAGACGGAAAACGAACGAAAAAAAGAAATTCCACTCAATGTGAGGTCGCGATATTAATAGGAGAGGTGGACACACGCAGAGTCTTATTGGGTGGCCACAGTTTGGGCATCACTAACGCCAGAAAGGCTAAAGAGTGGAAGCGTGTGGCTGATGCTGTAAATAACGTTCCTCAGAGGGTCGGACTGTGGCTGAAGTAAAAAGAAATGATCCCACATAAAAGTGGAGGCGAAAAGGCGCATCGCTCTCATAGAAAGAGTGTCTGTGTGACAGGAGGGGGAAAGGGCACAGAGCTCACCCCCACAGACGACAAGCTGGCGGGGATCACTGGGGAATCCCTCCTGAGGGGTGTGGTGGTGGAGGGGGGGGGGGGGACACGGATGCACCACATGCACCAGAGGATCCTGTCATTGATCCTGTCATTGATCCTGTCATTGATCCTGTCATTGATCGTGTCATTGATCCTGTCATTGATCGTGTCATTGATCGTGTCATTGATCGTGTCATTGATCGTGTCATTGATCCTGTCATTGATCATGTCATTGATCCTGTCATTGATCATGTCATTGATCCTGTCATTGATCATGTCATTGATCCTGTCATTGATCGTGTCATTGATCGTGTCATTGATCCTGTCATTGATCCTGTCATTGATCATGTCATTGATCCTGTCATTGATCGTGTCATTGATCCTGTCATTGATCGTGTCATTGATCCTGTCATTGATCGTGTCATTGATCCTGTCATTGATCGTGTCATTGATCGTGTCATTGATCCTGTCATTGATCGTGTCATTGATCGTGTCATTGATCATGTCATTGATCCTGTCATTGATCGTGTCATTGATCGTGTCATTGATCCTGTCATTGATCCTGTCATTGATCCTGTCATTGATCCTGTCATTGATCGTGTCATTGATCCTGTCATTGATCGTGTCATTGATCCTGTCATTGATCATGTCATTGATCCTGTCATTGATCGTGTCATTGATCGTGTCATTGATCCTGTCATTGATCATGTCATTGATCCTGTCATTGATCGTGTCATTGATCCTGTCATTGATCGTGTCATTGATCCTGTCATTGATCGTGTCATTGATCGTGTCATTGATCCTGTCATTGATCGTGTCATTGATCCTGTCATTGATCGTGTCATTGATCGTGTCATTGATCGTGTCATTGATCCTGTCATTGATCGTGTCATTGATCCTGTCATTGATCCTGTCATTGATCGTGTCATTGATCGTGTCATTGATCCTGTCATTGATCGTGTCATTGATCCTGTCATTGATCCTGTCATTGATCGTGTCATTGATCCTGTCATTGATCGTGTCATTGATCCTGTCATTGATCGTGTCATTGATCCTGTCATTGATCCTGTCATTGATCGTGTCATTGATCGTGTCATTGATCATGTCATTGATCCTGTCATTGATCCTGTCATTGATCGTGTCATTGATCGTGTCATTGATCCTGTCATTGATCCTGTCATTGATCCTGTCATTGATCCTGTCATTGATCCTGTCATTGATCCTGTCATTGATCGTGTCATTGATCGTGTCATTGATCCTGTCATTGATCCTGTCATTGATCCTGTCATTGATCGTGTCATTGATCGTGTCATTGATCCTGTCATTGATCCTGTCATTGATCGTGTCATTGATCCTGTCATTGATCGTGTCATTGATCCTGTCATTGATCGTGTCATTGATCGTGTCATTGATCATGTCATTGATCCTGTCATTGATCCTGTCATTGATCGTGTCATTGATCGTGTCATTGATCATGTCATTGATCCTGTCATTGATCCTGTCATTGATCCTGTCATTGATCGTGTCATTGATCCTGTCATTGATCGTGTCATTGATCGTGTCATTGATCCTGTCATTGATCCTGTCATTGATCCTGTCATTGATCGTGTCATTGATCGTGTCATTGATCCTGTCATTGATCGTGTCATTGATCCTGTCATTGATCCTGTCATTGATCATGTCATTGATCCTGTCATTGATCGTGTCATTGATCCTGTCATTGATCCTGTCATTGATCATGTCATTGATCCTGTCATTGATCGTGTCATTGATCGTGTCATTGATCGTGTCATTGATCCTGTCATTGATCGTGTCATTGATCCTGTCATTGATCGTGTCATTGATCATGTCATTGATCCTGTCATTGATCCTGTCATTGATCGTGTCATTGATCGTGTCATTGATCGTGTCATTGATCCTGTCATTGATCCTGTCATTGATCGTGTCATTGATCCTGTCATTGATCCTGTCATTGATCGTGTCATTGATCGTGTCATTGATCCTGTCATTGATCCTGTCATTGATCAATTCATTGATCAATTCATTGATCCTGTCATTGATCCTGTCATTGATCGTGTCATTGATCCTGTCATTGATCGTGTCATTGATCCTGTCATTGATCCTGTCATTGATCGTGTCATTGATCCTGTCATTGATCCTGTCATTGATCCTGTCATTGATCGTGTCATTGATCGTGTCATTGATCCTGTCATTGATCCTGTCATTGATCCTGTCATTGATCGTGTCATTGATCCTGTCATTGATCCTGTCATTGATCGTGTCATTGATCATGTCATTGATCAATTCATTGATCCTGTCATTGATCCTGTCATTGATCGTGTCATTGATCAATTCATTGATCAATTCATTGATCCTGTCATTGATCCTGTCATTGATCGTGTCATTGATCCTGTCATTGATCGTGTCATTGATCGTGTCATTGATCCTGTCATTGATCCTGTCATTGATCCTGTCATTGATCGTGTCATTGATCCTGTCATTGATCCTGTCATTGATCCTGTCATTGATCGTGTCATTGATCATGTCATTGATCCTGTCATTGATCGTGTCATTGATCGTGTCATTGATCCTGTCATTGATCCTGTCATTGATCGTGTCAATGATCGTGTCATTGATCCTGTCATTGATCCTGTCATTGATCCTGTCATTGATCCTGTCATTGATCATGTCATTGATCATGTCATTGATCCTGTCATTGATCCTGTCATTGATCGTGTCATTGATCCTGTCATTGATCCTGTCATTGATCGTGTCATTGATCCTGTCATTGATCGTGTCATTGATCCTGTCATTGATCCTGTCATTGATCGTGTCATTGATCCTGTCATTGATCCTGTCATTGATCATGTCATTGATCATCATTGATCAATCATTGATCCTGTCATTGATCCTGTCATTGATCGTGTCATTGATCCTGTCATTGATCGTCATTGATCCTGTCATTGATCCTGTCATTGATCCTGTCTTGATCCTGTCATTGATCTGTCATTGTCTGGCACATTTTGATCCTGTCACGTTGACTGTCACCTTGTTGTTTATGTGAATGGATGTCATAATAACATGTAGGGTTTGTTTCACACTGACAGAACATGATCGAGTCAATAATAAAGGCTGTGTGTGTGGGCACGAGTGCGTGCGTGCGTTCACACACTCCCTCGGGCATCAATGTAAATTTTTCTTCTTTTTCCCGTTATTTCGAATATATCCCTCATATATGATATGTGTTATGAAATATGTAATGTTTGATTATTTCACACAAATGTATCAGTTTCACATCAGTCTTAATTTCATCCTTCTACTGTTGAGGTCAGTTTCACGTTTATCCAGGTTTTGTGCGTCCGGCAGGGTCAGAGCTGCTGTGGAGGTGCGCACATTTTCCCGTCAAGTTTGTTGTTTTTTTAAATCCCAAACGTTGCTTACAAGTGGTGTACGCTCTCTTTTGTGTGTACGCAGCGTTTATAAATGAGGCCCCAGGTCTTCAGCTCACTCTGGAGGTCTTTAGGTGAGCCGGTCTTCACTGATGGGACTCTGAGTAAAGCCAAAATGATTTTCTGAGTCTGATTTAACCCTTTAACTCCTGAACCTCTGGACACGTTCTTATTTTAACTATAAATGGCACAGAAAGTGTCTTGTAAGTGCTTTTGCCCATTATTCTAGAGTACTTAAATATCTGGCAGTTGTGTACAATGTACTGCATGTTTAAAAAGTGGGCCTGTGAGGACGTGCTTTTGCCCATTTATCCACAATACCAAGAACTTATATGGCAGTTATTTACCTATTACTGCATGTTAAGTGTTTTAACAGTTTAAATGAAGAAACACAAAAAACAGGGGAACTTTATGCTAGGATCTTAGTGGGAAAAGGGGAAATTACAGAAATAACTGCATGCTGGCTGTAAAGCACAGTTTCTTAGCTTTTAGAAACTGTTTGAATTTTTCTGATAGCACAAACGTTCATGCAATTATGGTCATGTAAAGTGTGCTTCAACAGCGCGTTGTCGACGACGCACTAGGAGTGAAAGTGTTTAAAACTAGTTCTACATCCAGTGGTCCAGACTGGAGATCAGGCTGCTGCACAACCATAACTGGATTTACAGCAGAAACCTGATGAAGCTTCTCTGCAGCATGTGAGTGAGCGAGCGAGTGAGCAGGAGAGAGAGAGAGCGAGCAAGAGAGCAGGAGAGAGAGAGATAGAGCAGGAGAAAGAGAGAGAGAGAAAGAGAGCAAGCAGGAGAGAGAGAGTGAATGAGAGAAGAGCAGGAGAGAGAGAGAGCAGGAGAGAAAGAGAGAGAGAGATAGAGAGCAAGTAGGAGAGAGAGAGTGAGCGAGAGAACAGGAGAGAGAGAGCAGGAGAGAAAGAGAGAGAGAGATAAAGCAGGAGAGAGAGAGAGAGAGAGATAGAGAGCAAGCAGGAGAGAGAGAGCGAGAAAGAGAGAGAGAGCGAGAGCAGGAGAGAGAGAGAGATAGAGAGCGAGCAGGAAAGAGAGAGAGAGAGCAGGAGAGAGAGAGAGAGATAGAGAGCAAGCAGGAGAGAGAGAGAGCAAGAGAGCAGGATTGAGAGAGAGAGAGAGAGCAGAATGAGAGAGAGAGAGATAGAGCAGGAGAGAGAGAGAGATAGAGAGCAAGAAGGAGAGAGAGAGTGAGCGAGAGAGCAGGAGAGAGAGAGAGCAGGATAGAGAGAGAGAGCGAGAGAGCAGGAGAGAAAGAGAGAGAGAGATAAAGCAGGAGAGAGAGAGAGAGAGAGATAGAGAGCAAGCAGGAGAGAGAGAGCGAGCAAGAGAGCAAGAGAGAGAGAGCGAGAGCAGGAGAGAGAGAGAGATAGAGAGCGAGCAGGAAAGAGAGAGAGAGAGAGCAGGAGAGAGAGAGAGAGCTAGAGAGCAAGCAGGAGAGAGAGAGAGCAAGAGAGCAGGATTGAGAGAGAGAGAGAGAGCAGAATGAGAGAGAGAGAGATAGAGCAGGAGAGAGAGAGAGAGATAGAGAGCAAGAAGGAGAGAGAGAGTGAGCGAGAGAGCAGGAGAGAGAGAGAGCAGGATAGAGAGAGAGAGCGAGAGAGCAGGAGAGAAAGAGAGAGAGAGATAAAGCAGGAGAGAGAGAGAGAGAGATAGAGAGCAAGCAGGAGAGAGAGAGCGAGCAGGAGAGCAAGAGAGAGAGAGCGAGAGCAGGAGAGAGAGAGAGATAGAGAGCGAGCAGGAAAGAGAGAGAGAGAGAGCAGGAGAGAGAGAGAGAGCTAGAGAGCAAGCAGGAGAGAGAGAGAGCAAGAGAGCAGGATTGAGAGAGAGAGAGAGAGAGAGAGCAGAATGAGAGAGAGATAGAGCAGGAGAGAGAGAGAGATAGATAGAGAGCAAGAAGGAGAGAGAGAGTGAGCAAGAGAGCAGGAGAAATAGAGAGCAGGATAGAGAGAGAGAGCGAGAGAGCAGGAGAGAGAGAGAGATAGAGCAGGAGAGAGAGTTAGAGCAGGAGAGAGAGAGATAGAGCAGGAGAGAGAGCGAGAGAGCAGGAGAGAGAGAGATAGAGCAGAAGAGAGAGAGAAATAGAGCAGGAGAGAGAGCTAGAGAGCAGGAGAGAGAGAGAGATAGAGCAGGAGAGAGAGAGAGAGGCCTGGCACATGCATTAATTGGTCACTGATGGCGTTGACCTCCACAGATCTCTTTAAGGTCGTTTCCTGATGTGATGCCTGGTAAAGTTTATGTCTGCTCTTTTTGAATATGACCACGATAAAACAATCATCCTGATTTGCAGAGAGACCCCCCCCCCCCCCGATGAGCAGACCCTGACCCTGGTCTGCATGTCAGGAGGGCGTGGCCTGTACATCTGTTCCTCTGATTCTGATCAGACTTATTGATCTATTCTACCATAGAGTAGTCCAACAGGTCCTGCTCCAGTCTGCAGGGTTGTACCGTACTACTGTGAGGCTGATATGAAGGAGGTCTGTGTTCTAGATGGATCAGATGGATCTGATGTTGGTGTTTACCTTTGTCGATGATGTAGGCGATGGCGTCTGTTCCCAGCGTATCGTAGAGAGGGACCGACACCAGAGAGTAGGTATAACAGGCCAGCTCAGTGATGGTCCACTACACAGAACCACAGAGACCATTAGAACTCAGAGAACCTCAGAACCAGACCAGAACCAGGTCATGACTAAAGTTACCTCAGGAGACTGTAGACGAGGGCAGCTCTAGACCCGACTAACCAGTTAGAATACAGATATTAATATTAGGGTATAATAAATTAATACTAAAATAAAGACTATACCCTGTTATAATAAAGTTAATAATTAATACTAAAATAAAGACTATACCCTATTATAATAAAGTTAATAATTAATACTATAATAAAGACTATACCCTATTATAATTAAGTTAATAATTAATACTATAATAAAGACTATACCCTATTATAATAAAGTTAATAATTAATACTATAATAAAGACTATACCCTATTATAATAAAGTTAATAATTAATACTATAATAAAGACTATACCCTATTATAATAAAGTTAATAATTAATACTATAATAAAGACTATACCCTATTATAATAAAGTTAATAATTAATACTATAATAAAGACTATACCCTATTATAATTAAGTTAATAATTTATACTATAATAAAGACTATACCCTATTATAATTAAGTTAATAATTAATACTATAATAAAGACTATACCCTGTTATAATAAAGTTAATAATTAATACTAAAATAAAGACTATACCCTGTTATAATAAAGTTAATAATTAATATTATAATAAAGACTATACCCTGTTATAATAAAGTTAGTAATTAATATTATAATACTGGCTTTGTTATCATAAAGATTGTCCCTCTAACAGGCGGGACTTTCTCTTCTCCTCCAATAGTAAAAAGGTTAAAACTCTGGTGTTTAATCCTCTGTCCTCTCTGTGGTAACACAAAGCTGAAAACAACAAACCCACAGGAGTCTGACAGCTCTGGTTTCAGGACTGACGGTTTTTACAGAGATGTTTTTATTATTCCCTTTAAGAAGAGTCCTCTAACTCCTCAGGGATGTTTGTTCTCACTGAAGCTGAGGAAAACCATGAAGAATGAAACATTAATGAAAATAAATCTGAAGTATTTAGGAGCAGTGATGAACTGAGATGTTGTTCCTTTAGGAGGAAACATCAGGATGGTTTATTTTAGACCAACAGTGCTGTAGGTGTGTGTCTCAGTACTCAGATCTGTCTCCTATCAGTCTCAGTGCTGGTCTGTAGCCTCTACCAACATGTTATTAAACCCAGTCATGAAGCACAGATCCAGAGAGCAGCGCCTACCTCAGGTCTGTTCTGAGAGAAGATGCCGATGTAGGACTCAGAGCTTTTGGAGTGTCCTTTATGAAGAAATGCAGAACCCAGGTTCTCTGTCCGCTCCTTCACCTGCACACAAACACACAAACACACACACAAACACAGATACACAGATACAGAGATTCCACCTTTACCAGGATTTAAACACTCTCACATGAACGATCTCTGAGGCAGAGCTCAGGATGAAATGATCACTCAGAGAGGACAGCAGATCTGTGAGTCCTCCATCCTTCATGGTTCCTGTTGATCCTCAGCATCTTACCTCTCTGTAGGACAGCCAATCATACGGCTGTTTGGGTTTCCTGGAGCCCAGACACGGACCGTTATCTGAGGAACAGAGACAGATTTATCATCCTGATCCCTGATCAGGTATTTCTGATCAGCTGTAGTCCTGATCAGTCACAGATCAATAACCTCAGTGACACCAGGAAACGTCTGAATGATGAGGATGGAAACAGAGCTGGAGCTCAGACTTACTGGACTCTCTGACCCCTCTGAGGAAGAACTCGTACATGGTCGTGGCGTCGGGGTAGTAGTGTGTCAGGTAGGCGTCTCCGTTCATCAGGACAGAGCGGCGTGCCAGCTCTCCACCCTGAACATCAAACAGAAGATGAGACCGCCTGTCCCCGCTACACCCTCTGAGGGTTTTAGAGCAACCAGAGCCCGTTTGATTCACTGAAACCATCTCTGAGCTCAGACCTGGACCTCCATCGGTCCTGGGCTGATTAATGATTATTGATCTGATTTAAACTTAAAGAGTTCCTGAGGAGACGTCCTCAGTCTCCAGACCCCCTGCTGTCTGAGACACGCCCACCGTTTCCTTCCTTCAGACCCCCAAACAATCATTCAGAATATCATGAAACAGTTCCCTTTCCCTGGATTTACTTCAGGAAGTTAGACTTCCAGAAACGCGACATTCATCCCAAACACGGTGGAACATTTCAGACTTTAAGTTTTAATCTCGATGATCCGGCTCACACAAACCTAAACTCCAGATTTAAGGTTCCCTGAGTCATTCTCTCTCTCTGGTTCGGTTCACACAACCACGACCATGGGAAAGACCGCTGGCTGGACTACTGGATTCATCAGGAGGTCCACATGTCTGGATTATTGATCCTTCATTGGTCTGATGTTTGTGACATTCTGATATTTAAAGATTTGAGTGAGCCGCCATCATCAGGATGAAAACTAAGAAGTCTGAAATATTTCACTTTCTAAGAGATTCATCTGGAACATGTGGGAGTTTCACTCTAGAGTTAATTATTGATATTCTAATGTTGTAGATGCAGCTGTGTGCTCAGTGTTACAGTAATGACTAGAACCGATCATTAGGTATTGATCACTGATCAGCCCTGCTCTAGCTCCGTCTACTCAGTAATCTCTTCAGGATCAGCTCTCTCAGATGGACTTCAGACTCACAGGAACCTCCATGGACTGCATGCTGAGGTCACAGACTGGAGGGAGGGGCTTGGGTCGCGTGACCAGGTAGTAGGTTGTAGCGGCCGCCACCGCCCCCATGCTGACTAACACGGGGGCGGAGACACTGCTGATGTACTCGCTCACATGGTCCAGGTCTGGAAACCTCAACTTCTGCAGGAACTCCTGACTCAGCATGATGCTGCCGGCTGTGTTTCTGTGGGGGGTGGGGTCAGAGAGAGGGGGCAGCAGTAGAGTGGTAGACGCTGAAGTGGGCGGGGTCAGAGAGAGGGGGCAGCAGTAGAGTGGTAGACGCTGAAGTGGGCGGGGTCAGAGAGAGGGGGCAGCAGTAGAGTGGTAGACGCTGAAGTGGGCGGGGTCAGAGAGAGGGGGCAGCAGTAGAGTGGTAGACGCTGAAGGGGGCGGGGTCAGCAGTAGAGTGGTAGAGGATGGAGTGTAAGGATGGAGGCCAGCAGGGACCTACAGAGAGAACAGACTGTTATTTTAAATAAAACAAGAATTTATTTGTTTCTGATTGATGACGTGAGTGGATCTAGGGCTGGGACCAAAACTGAACTCTCATTTTAATAACACACAAAGACTAGAGAGAGAAAAAGAGACTGATGGCCAGGAAACCACAGACAGAGGGAAGGACACTGATAGCAAACTTTTGTCATATATTGAACCTGTAATGACCTGCAATGACCCAGAGGTGGGAGAAAGTCCTTGTTTCGCAAGTCTCAAGTAAGTCTCAAGTGGTTAATCCCAAGTCCAAGTCAAGTCTCAAGTAAAGACAAGTCAAGTCCAAAGTCATAGGCTTGAAATTTCGAGTCCTTCCAAGTCATAAGCACTGTTTACCAAATAAAACGCCATTTTAACAACGTAACAATCTATTACATTTGACAAATACAATGAATGCATTTTGAATTGTTTTATTTTTTAAATAAAATCAGACCAGTGTGACAGAACTGAATCACACAGAAAAAGAGTGAAGGATAGGATATGATCAGTGCTAAGCGGTGCAACAACAAATGAACCTCTGAAGAAGCTGTACAGTCATTTTAACTCATCTAATGTGAGTGTGTGTGTGTGTGTGTGTGTGTGTGTGTGTGTGTACCTGTATAGGTGTGTGAGTGGATATATAGGGTTTGTGTGTGTTTGTAAGTGAACATGTTTGACAGGTCAACATTAGGTTTAAGGTGCTATAACCAGTTCTGAACCTCAAGTTATGTGTTCAGTTATAAGACCTCCAGTTCTGTGAACACAATGACTGCCTCCTAGTGAATAAACAAAAAACAGAGCTGGTGAATCATGGGTGTCTGTTTGGGTATTTATATTTCATATTTGGACATTTACTGTAGTTCTGTGACTCTGTTAACTTAAAGTTATGCTTTCTATTTTTCTCCTCTCATTATTATTGCTTTTAGCTGAGGGGGAGGGTCCCCATAGTGGTCTTTGCCCTGGGCCTCCAAATGGCTAAAACCGGCCCTGCCTCACACCTGCAGCTCCCCCTCACAGACCGTTCTGTCCTGTCAGTTTGTTGCTTTCATTTTTCTGTTTCTGCCCTTTGGACAGTATTTATCATTAATACATTTAAGATCAAATAAAACACCCACATTTGGACAAGTTTTACTCAATTTTACATTATTTCAAAATGTGATCCGTGTGTGTTTGGCTCATTGATGATGATACGCATCGTAAAAGTCATCATGAAATACGAGTATGGGAGGGCATCGGCAGGAAATGACTGAAGCAATGTGTGAAAACGAGGGCATTAGAAGCTCCACTGTGAACACAAGACAGCACACCTCTATGAATGAACTTAATGAAGACACGCCACCAGCGGACTTCCTCTGTCACTCTTCGCTCTTTCATGAACGTTCCTCTGTCCAGCGAGCATCCAACGATAATAATACACAAGTTTACATTTGAGTTTGGATGCTTAAGTCTGTCTTCTTTGTGTGGACTTAGAGTTATAGAGGATTTCAGGTTGAATATCACAGCGTTAGTTTGAATGGGGCACATTTTACTCAACACACTGAAAATCTCAAGTATTTTCAAGTCATCACACTAAAGTCCGAGTCAAGTCCCTAGTCATTGATGTCAAAGTCCAAGTTGAGTTGCAAGTCTTTGATGATATTGTCAAGTCCAGTCCAAAGTCATCAAAATTGTGACTTGAGTCTGACTCAAGTCCAAGTTGTGTGACATGAGTCCACACCTCTGCAATGACCAGCAGTGACCAGCAGTGACCTGCAGTTACCTGCAGTGACCTGCGGTGACCAGCAATGACCAGCAGTGACTTTGTTTTTGTTATGTCAGCTCTGATTCATCACAGCAGGATCAGACCGTCTCGGTGATTCTACCTGGACAGGTTGAGCAGGTGTGTTGGGTTTCAACGATGCTGAGGAGAAAAATCCGCACAGCTGAAACTAAATCTCGTGAGGTGATGACGACGAGTCTGTTTGATAGTAAACAGGAAGGAGATTAACCTCCAGCTGAACCCTGAGGATAAAAAAGACCATCAGCCCAGATCTGGTGTTACCAAAATAAACACCTCCTAGTCATTGATGTCAAAGTCCAAGTTGAGTTGCAAGTCTTTGATGATATTGTCAAGTCCAGTCCAAAGTCATCAAAATTGTGACTTGAGTCTGACTCAAGTCCAAGTCGTGTGACATGAGTCCACACCTCTGCAATGAACAGCAGTGACCAGCAGTGACCTGCAGTGACCTGCAATGACCAGCAGTGACCTGCAATGACCAGCAATGACCAGCAGTGACCTGCAATGACCAGCAGTTACCTGCAATGACCTGCAGTGACCTGCAATGACCTGCAGTGACCTGCAATGACCTGCAGTGACCTGCAATGACCTGCAGTGACCTACAATGACCAGCAGTGACCTACAATGACCTTCAGTGACTTTGTTTTTGTTATGTCAGCTCTGATTCATCACAGCAGGATCAGACCGTCTCGGTGATTCTACCTGGACAGGTTGAGCAGGTGTGTTGGGTTTCAACGATGCTGAGGAGAAAAATCCGCACAGCTGAAACCAAATCTCGTGAGGTGACGACGACGAGTCTGTTTGATAGTAAACTGGAAGGAGATTAACCTCCAGCTGAACCCTGAGGATGAAAAAGACCATCAGCCCAGATCTGATGTTACCAAAATAAACACCTCTGACCACAGCACCCCCCCCCCCCCAGGACACCAACAGAACCACATCATCTTCAACAAGCAGAGACAGAATACTGAAGTCCCCGAGTGAAAACCCTCCTCCCCCAGCTACACCTTGACATCCTGTCCATGAAAATCATAGTCAGAGAACCGGGGCCACCCTGGAGGAGGTCAACATGCACCAGGAACACAACTCTCACTTCAGTTACAAAAGAACCTGAGAGCTCGCCACAGCGGCCCCAGGACCACTACCAACGGGACAGACTCCACTACCAACGGGACAGACTCCACTACCAACGGGACGGACTCCACTACCAATGGGACAGACTCCACTACCAATGGGACAGACTCCACTACCAATGGGACAGACTCCACTACCAACGGGACAGACTCCACTACCAATGAGACAGACTCCACTAACAACAGGACGGACTCCACTACCAATGGGACGGAATCATCTACCAACGGGACAGACTCCACTACCAACGGGACAGACTCCACTACCAACGGGACAGACTCCACTACCAATGGGACAGACTCCACTACCAATGGGACAGACTCCACTACCAACGGGACAGACTCCACTACCAATGGGACAGACTCCACTAACAACGGGACGGACTCCACTACCAATGGGACGGAATCATCTACCAACAGGACAGACTCCACTACCAACGGGACAGACTCCACTACCAACGAGACAGACTCCACTACCAACGGGACAGACTCCACTACCAACGGGACAGACTCCACTACCAATGGGACAGACTCCACTACCAATGGGACAGACTCCACTACCAACGGGACAGACTCCACTACCAATGGGACAGACTCCACTAACAACGGGACGGACTCCACTACCAATGAGACAGACTCCACTACCAACCGGACAGACTCCACTACCAACGGGACAGACTCCACTACCAACGGGACGGAATCATCTACCAACGGGACAGACTCCACTACCAACGGGACAGACTCCACTACCAACGGGACAGACTCCACTACCAATGGGACAGACTCAACTACCAATGGGACAGACTCCACTACCAACGGGACAGACTCCACTACCAACGGGACAAACTCCACTACCAATGGGACAGACTCCACTACCAACGGGACAGACTCCACTACCAACGGGACAGACTCCACCACCAACGGGACAGACTCCACTACCAATGGGACGGAATCATCTACCAACGGGACGGACTCCACTACCAACGGGACGGAATCATCTACCAACGGGACGGACTCCACCACAAACGGGACAGACTCCACTACCAACGGGACAGACTCCACTACCAACGGGACAGACTCCACTACCAACGGGACGGAATCATCTACCAACGGGACAGACTCCAGTACCAACGGGACAGACTCCACTACCAACGGGACAGACTCCACTACCAATGGGAAAGACTCCACTACCAACGGGACAGACTCCACCACCAACGGGACAAACTCCACTACCAATGGGACAGACTCCACTACCAACGGGACAGACTCCACTACCAACGGGACGGACTCCACTACCAACGGGACAGACTCCACTACCAACGGGACGGAATCATCTACCAACGGGACGGACTCCACTACCAACGGGACGGAATCATCTACCAACGGGACGGACTCCACCACCAACGGGACAGACTCCACTACCAACGGGACAGACTCCACCACCAACGGGACAGACCTTCCTTACCAATGGGACAGACTCCACTACCAACGGGACAGACTCCACTACCAATGGGACAGACTCCACCACCAACGGGACGGACTTCACTACCAACGGGACGGACTCCACTACCAACGGGACAGACTCCACCACCAACGGGACGGACTCCACTACCAACGGGACAGAACCCCCTACCAACAGGACAGACTCCACTACCAATGGGACAGACTCCAGTACCAACGGGACAGACTCCACTACCAACGGGACAGACTCCACTACCAATGAGACAGACTCAACTACCAACGGGACAGACTCCACTACCAATGGGACAGACTCCACCACCAACGGGACGGACTTCACTACCAACGGGACGGACTCCACTACCAACGGGACAGACTCCACCACCAACGGGACGGACTCCACTACCAACGGGACAGAACCCCCTACCAACGGGACAGACTCCACTACCAATGGGACAGACTCCACTACCAACGGGACAGACTCCACTACCAATGGGACAGACTCCACTACCAATGAGACAGACTCCACTACCAACGGGACAGACTCCAGTACCAACGGGACAGACCTTCCTTTCCAACGGGACACCAGTACCTGTCTCTCTGCTCTTGAATAGAGCATTTTCTTTTTGTAGAAAAGTTTGTAAAAATGTTTTTTGGTTTTATCTGTGAACTTAGAGAGTTCTTCAGAATCAGCCCTGGTAGAACAACACATCAGTCACTCTGAAGTAGATGAACAGAATTATTTCAGTCATAAAGATTCAAGCATCTTTAGTTTTATCCAGTCATGCAGGTCTGGCCCACAGGAACGTTAATCTCTGTAGTATCTTGTTGGTTTGGTGCCTGATCGCCATCATTGGAGGAAATCTCAGAGAGAGATAAGGAGATAAGATTCTCCAACCAGCAATCCTACATCTCCTCAGTCTGGGACTGAACTCCATTCTCCATGATGGTGTAGCTGGACCCCACAGAGCGGGGTTTATCATAGACCACCTCCAGAATCTGGGAGTGGAGAGGATGGGATGTCCTGCCAGCAGTCCTGACCTCAACACTACTGAACTCTGGTGGATCAGCATGGGCTGCTGTCGGACTTCAATCATCCAAACAAGAGTCAGTGGTAGAATCAGCTGTTTGGACCAACCAACATCCTCAGCTCTGCTGCTCATCCCACAAACACATGCTCCTTACAGATGTGGCTCTATTTAATAATATTTCATAATAAACAGACTTTACTACAGGAGGAGGTTTACTGACGCGTTGATACAACAGAGAACTAACCTATCAAACTCTGGTTTACTGCCTCTCAGGGCTAGGTTTAGATAGATTCAGACGTCTGAGTGCTGTGTCTTTGGTACGCCTGTGCTGAGCTAATGATTGGTCAATAACAGAGCAGACACATAACCCTTGTTCCTCAGTCTGAGCTCAGAGAATAACTCTGAGTTCACTATTAACATTCCTCAGATGTCACCGACACAGCTCAATAAAAACTCAGAGCAGGAAAAACAAGGTCACCATGTTTCCTCCTCCATTCCTCTCTAACCCAGCACTCACCTGGGACACGGAGCGGACAGGCAAGACACGGCCAGGCGAGACACGGTGCTCCTTTAGCTGAACATCTGACGGCTTTGACCACAGAAACACTGTTGATCCTGCTGCTACAGCAACCACGACACTCTGCAGTAACCACGCTCTAATGCTGACACAGGTGATGTGTAACCACAGGTAATCTGCCAATCAAAGGTCAGGATGCACTCAGGGAGGGCTCTCATTGGTTTGTCATGGCAAGACGGTCTGACCGAATCAACAATCAATGAACTAATCCATGAAGACGCTCAGAGACCAGCACACAAACCCAGACTGACTCAGACCCAGGATAAAACTAGGACTGCTGGACCCGTGTTTGTTCTGGGACCCAGACTGGAAAACAACCCAAAAGTGGACCACAGGGCCCTTTCAGCAGGTCCAACATTTGTTTGTAGAAACCAGTATGGCACCAAAGGTCTCTGAACCTGATTTTTATTTATTTATCACACTGAAGCAGGGGCCGGCTGAACGCTTACACTCAGATCTCTGTCCTCAGTTAAACTCTACATTTTCATGAGGTCAGGCCCAAACGCTCCATCTACACTGTAATACAGCCTCCCACCACTAGTAGGCACTGTAGTTGTTCTGACTGACCTGCTGCCACCCTTTACTCTGACATGAAGGACCGTGGGCTGATAAAGCATTGACGGCCTCTATAGGAACAGTGAGGGTTAGCTGTCTGATCATCACACTGATAGAAATGTCCCAGATTAAACCTCTAACCCTGCCCTGACGAGATTCACCTCAGGAATGTGGACCTTCACCTGCAGAGACCAGCACAGGACGCTGGTGCTAGCAGTGCTAATGCTAAACCAACTTCATATCATTCTGCTATGATATTGTTGCATGGCTGCAGAGTGAAGTCGGTTAACCCTCTGAGTCCTCAGTTATCTTTAACCCTTTAGTCTCTCCTGGACTTTATGTCAAAAAACACCAGACTCTGAGGACCACATCATAGACTCTGAGGACCATCACAGACTCTGAGGACCACATCACAGACTCTGAGGACCATCACAGACTCTGAGGACCACATCACAGACTCTGAGGACCACATCACAGACTCTGAGGACCATCACAGACTCCTAGGACCATCACAGACTCGGAGGACTACATCACAGACTCCTAGGACCATCACAGACTCTGAGGACCATCACAGACTCCTAGGACCATCACAGTCTGAGGACCATCACAGACTCCTAGGACCATCACAGACTCGGAGGACTACATCACAGACTCTGAGGACCATCACAGACTCTGAGGACCATCACAGACTCCTAGGACCATCACAGACTCCGAGGACCATCACAGACTCCTAGGACCATCACAGACTCTGAGGACCATCACAGACTCTGAGGACCATCACAGACTCTGAGGACCATCACAGACTCCTAGGACCATCACAGACTCCGAGGACCACATCACAGACTCTGAGGACCACATCACAGACTCTGAGGACCATCACAGACTCTGAGGACCATCACAGACTCTGAGGACCACATCACAGACTCTGAGGACCATCACAGACTCTGAGGACCACATCACAGACTCTGAGGACCACATCACAGACTCTGAGGACCATCACAGACTCCTAGGACCATCACAGACTCGGAGGACCACATCACAGACTCTGAGGACCATCACAGACTCTGAGGACCACATCACAGACTCTGAGGACCATCACAGACTCCTAGGACCATCACAGACTCGGAGGACCACATCACAGACTCTGAGGACCACATCACAGACTCTGAGAACCATCACAGACTCCTAGGACCATCACAGACTCTGAGGACCACATCACAGACTCTGAGGACCATCACAGACTCTGAGGACCATCACAGACTCTGAGGACCACATCACAGACTCTGAGGACCATCACAGACTCTGAGGACCATCACAGACTCTGAGGACCATCACAGACTCTGAGGACCACATCACAGACTCTAAGGACCATCACAGACTCTGAGGACCATCACAGACTCCTAGGACCATCACAGACTCTGAGGACCATCACAGACTCCTAGGACCATCACAGACTCTGAGGACCATCACAGACTCTGAGGACCATCACAGACTCTGAGGACCATCACAGACTCCTAGGACCATCACAGACTCTGAGGACCATCACAGACTCTGAGGACCACATCACAGACTCTGAGGACCATCACAGACTCTGAGGACCATCACAGACTCTGAGGACCACATCACAGACTCTGAGGACCATCACAGACTCTGAGGACCACATCACAGACTCTGAGGACCACATCACAGACTCTGAGGACCATCACAGACTCTAAGGACCACATCACAGACTCTGAGGACCATCACAGACTCTGAGGACCATCACAGACTCTGAGGACCACATCACAGACTCTGAGGACCATCACAGACTCTGAGGACCATCACAGACTCCTAGGACCATCACAGACTCTGAGGACCATCACAGACTCCTAAGACCATCACAGACTCTGAGGACCATCACAGACTCTGAGGACCATCACAGACTCCTAGGACCATCACAGACTCTGAGGACCACATCACAGACTCTGAGGACCATCACAGACTCTGAGGACCATCACAGACTCTGAGGACCACATTACAGACTCTGAGGACCATCACAGACTCTGAGGACCATCACAGACTCTGAGGACCATCACAGACTCTGAGGACCACATTACAGACTCTGAGGACCATCACAGACTCTGAGGACCATCACAGACTCTGAGGACCACATCACAGACTCTGAGGACCATCACAGACTCTGAGGACCATCACAGACTCTGAGGACCATCACAGACTCTGAGGACCACATTACAGACTCTGAGGACCATCACAGACTCTGAGGACCATCACAGACTCTGAGGACCATCACAGACTCTGAGGACCACATTACAGACTCTGAGGACCATCACAGACTCTGAGGACCATCACAAACTCTGAGGACCACATCACAGACTCTGAGGACCACATCACAGACTCTGAGGACCATCACAGACTCTGAGGACCATCACAGACTCTGAGGACCACATCACAGACTCTGAGGACCATCACAGACTCTGAGGACCATCACAGACTCTGAGGACCACATCACAGACTCTGAGGACCATCACAGACTCTGAGGACCACATTACAGACTCTGAGGACCATCACAGACTCTGAGGACCATCACAGACTCTGAGGACCACATCACAGACTCTGAGGACCATCACAGACTCCTAGGACCATCACAGACTCTGAGGACCACATCACAGACTCTGAGGACCATCACAGACTCTGAGGACCATCACAGACTCTGAGGACCATCACAGACTCTGAGGACCACATTACAGACTCTGAGGACCATCACAGACTCTGAGGACCATCACAGACTCTGAGGACCACATCACAGACTCTGAGGACCATCACAGACTCTGAGGACCATCACAGACTGTGAGGACCATCACAGACTCTGAGGACCACATTACAGACTCTGAGGACCATCACAGACTCTGAGGACCATCACAGACTCTGAGGACCATCACAGACTCTGAGGACCACATCACAGACTCTGAGGACCATCACAGACTCTGAGGACCATCACAGACTCTGAGGACCATCACAGACTCTGAGGACCACATTACAGACTCTGAGGACCATCACAGACTCTGAGGACCATCACAGACTCTGAGGACCATCACAGACTCTGAGGACCACATCACAGACTCTGAGGACCATCACAGACTCTGAGGACCATCACAGACTCTGAGGACCATCACAGACTCTGAGGACCACATTACAGACTCTGAGGACCATCACAGACTCTGAGGACCATCACAGACTCTGAGGACCATCACAGACTCTGAGGACCACATCACAGACTCTGAGGACCATCACAGACTCTGAGGACCACATCACAGACTCTGAGGACCACATCACAGACTCTG
The DNA here is from genome assembly GCF_018320785.1 of Cheilinus undulatus. Taxonomy (NCBI): domain Eukaryota; kingdom Metazoa; phylum Chordata; class Actinopteri; order Labriformes; family Labridae; genus Cheilinus; species Cheilinus undulatus. Next base: position 17,334 of record NW_024571677.1, on the reverse strand, counting down.
AGGACCATCACAGACTCTAAGGACCACATCACAGACTCTGAGGACCATCACAGACTCTGAGGACCATCACAGACTCTGAGGACCACATCACAGACTCTGAGGACCATCACAGACTCTGAGGACCATCACAGACTCCTAGGACCATCACAGACTCTGAGGACCATCACAGACTCCTAAGACCATCACAGACTCTGAGGACCATCACAGACTCTGAGGACCATCACAGACTCCTAGGACCATCACAGACTCTGAGGACCACATCACAGACTCTGAGGACCATCACAGACTCTGAGGACCATCACAGACTCTGAGGACCACATTACAGACTCTGAGGACCATCACAGACTCTGAGGACCATCACAGACTCTGAGGACCATCACAGACTCTGAGGACCACATTACAGACTCTGAGGACCATCACAGACTCTGAGGACCATCACAGACTCTGAGGACCACATCACAGACTCTGAGGACCATCACAGACTCTGAGGACCATCACAGACTCTGAGGACCATCACAGACTCTGAGGACCACATTACAGACTCTGAGGACCATCACAGACTCTGAGGACCATCACAGACTCTGAGGACCATCACAGACTCTGAGGACCACATTACAGACTCTGAGGACCATCACAGACTCTGAGGACCATCACAAACTCTGAGGACCACATCACAGACTCTGAGGACCACATCACAGACTCTGAGGACCATCACAGACTCTGAGGACCATCACAGACTCTGAGGACCACATCACAGACTCTGAGGACCATCACAGACTCTGAGGACCATCACAGACTGTGAGGACCATCACAGACTCTGAGGACCACATTACAGACTCTGAGGACCATCACAGACTCTGAGGACCATCACAGACTCTGAGGACCATCACAGACTCTGAGGACCACATCACAGACTCTGAGGACCATCACAGACTCTGAGGACCATCACAGACTCTGAGGACCATCACAGACTCTGAGGACCACATTACAGACTCTGAGGACCATCACAGACTCTGAGGACCATCACAGACTCTGAGGACCATCACAGACTCTGAGGACCACATCACAGACTCTGAGGACCATCACAGACTCTGAGGACCATCACAGACTCTGAGGACCATCACAGACTCTGAGGACCACATTACAGACTCTGAGGACCATCACAGACTCTGAGGACCATCACAGACTCTGAGGACCATCACAGACTCTGAGGACCACATCACAGACTCTGAGGACCATCACAGACTCTGAGGACCACATCACAGACTCTGAGGACCACATCACAGACTCTGAGGACCATCACAGACTCTAAGGACCACATCACAGACTCTGAGGACCATCACAGACTCTGAGGACCATCACAGACTCTGAGGACCACATCACAGACTCTGAGGACCATCACAGACTCTGAGGACCATCACAGACTCCTAGGACCATCACAGACTCTGAGGACCATCACAGACTCCTAAGACCATCACAGACTCTGAGGACCATCACAGACTCTGAGGACCATCACAGACTCCTAGGACCATCACAGACTCTGAGGACCACATCACAGACTCTGAGGACCATCACAGACTCTGAGGACCATCACAGACTCTGAGGACCACATTACAGACTCTGAGGACCATCACAGACTCTGAGGACCATCACAGACTCTGAGGACCATCACAGACTCTGAGGACCACATTACAGACTCTGAGGACCATCACAGACTCTGAGGACCATCACAGACTCTGAGGACCACATCACAGACTCTGAGGACCATCACAGACTCTGAGGACCATCACAGACTCTGAGGACCATCACAGACTCTGAGGACCACATTACAGACTCTGAGGACCATCACAGACTCTGAGGACCATCACAGACTCTGAGGACCATCACAGACTCTGAGGACCACATTACAGACTCTGAGGACCATCACAGACTCTGAGGACCATCACAAACTCTGAGGACCACATCACAGACTCTGAGGACCACATCACAGACTCTGAGGACCATCACAGACTCTGAGGACCATCACAGACTCTGAGGACCACATCACAGACTCTGAGGACCATCACAGACTCTGAGGACCATCACAGACTCTGAGGACCATCACAGACTCTGAGGACCATCACAGACTCTGAGGACCACATCACAGACTCTGAGGACCATCACAGACTCTGAGGACCATCACAGACTCTGAGGACCACATCACAGACTCTGAGGACCATCACAGACTCTGAGGACCATCACAGACTCTGAGGACCATCACAGACTCTGAGGACCATCACAGACTCTGAGGACCATCACAGACTCTGAGGACCATCACAGACTCTGAGGACCATCACAGACTCTGAGGACCATCACAGACTCTGAGGACCATCACAGACTCTGAGGACCACATCACAGACTCTGAGGACCATCACAGACTCTGAGGACCATCACAGACTCTGAGGACCATCACAGACTCTGAGGACCACATTACAGACTCTGAGGACCATCACAGACTCTGAGGACCATCACAGACTCTGAGGACCATCACAGACTCTGAGGACCACATCACAGACTCTGAGGACCATCACAGACTCTGAGGACCATCACAGACTCTGAGGACCATCACAGACTCTGAGGACCACATTACAGACTCTGAGGACCATCACAGACTCTGAGGACCATCACAGACTCTGAGGACCATCACAGACTCTGAGGACCACATTACAGACTCTGAGGACCATCACAGACTCTGAATTATGTGAAATCTTCAGCTGCTGTGAAGAGTTTAAAATACTTTCTGGTATTTATTGTGATAAATTGAGTCTGTTTCTGTCTGTAATTCTGATGAAATTATAATCCTGATTATTTCGTTGGCGTTGACGTGAAGATTATTAAACTGTTAATTTCAGAACATCCGCCTCACACACACATGAACGTCAGCACACTTTAAAAGAAAGACATATAAATAAAAGAGTGAAAAACATGAATGAAGCAGAATAATGATAAATAATAATTCATAAAAAAGAATGACCTTTACCACCTGACCAACCCTAACAGGGTCATAATCCTATAATCTGGATTATTTTGTTTTCATGTCTGTCGGAGGTTAAACCTGGGATTAAATCTGTTTAAATGCCCGGCCCTAGATAAATTATACAGCCCTACTGTCATCTACACCATCTCTCTACAGCCTCAGGACTCTAAATGTCTTCATTCATCCACAGGTCCAAGCAGGAGTCCCCTCACCTTTCCCCTGGTGACCTTTGACCCGAGTGGTTGCTGAGATGAGTGGACAAGGAGATAAAGCCAATCAGAGATAAACGAGGAGAAAACAGGAAGATGTCCCTTTAACCTAAAGAGCTGGAACTATTGTGAAATAATCTCACAAGGATTTTATTCCCCAACATCATAATCTAATCTGTGATTATTTTAAATTATTCCTCTCATCCTACATGAAAGAATACAGAATTCTCTAGAATAGACTCAGACTGGACCGTTGGAAAATACCTGACTGTGATTATTCTGACTCATTACTAAGGAAATAGGATGTTTCTCTCATTACTCTAAAAACACTTGAATGAAGCCAGAAGTACTAAAGCATTAGCTCAGATTCTGATGTTGAACTTCAGGGTGAATAAATGACAAAATGATGATTAATAGAACAATAATCATTCAGATTTCATTTGGTTTCATTACCCAGCCCTAGTTATAACACAGGGTTGGTGTTTCCTCCTATAACTCCAGATCAGGTACTCTCTAAAACCCCAAAATACTTTTTAGTCTGGACCAACAGACCTGGATTAGCTCCAGTTTTTATCTTCAGACCAAGACTCTGAACCAGTCCTCAGTATTTAAGAACTGGACCAGGATCAGAGGCTGGAAATGCTGCCAGGACATCCCTGACTAAAATATAACTTTGATTTATTCAGGTCTCTCCTGTTTATGACGGGGGTTCAATAAAGTTTCTCTACAAAAAAAAAAAAAAAAAGAAATATTTCCTCACATCTGTGGAGCTGGAGCACGTGGTAAAACCCAGAACACAGCAGGGTTAACAATACACCAACGAGAGGAGAGGAGGGGCGGGCCTGTCTACAGAGGAACCAACGAGAGGAGAGGAGGGGCGGGCCTGTCTACAGAGGAACCAACGAGAGGAGAGGAGGGGCGAGCCTGTCTACAGAGGAACCAACGAGAGGAGAGGAGGGGCGGGCCTGTCTATAGAGGAACCAACGAGAGGAGAGGAGGGGCGGGCCTGTCTACAGAGGAACCAACGAGAGGAGAGGAGGGGCGGGCCTGTCTACAGAGGAACCAACGAGAGGAGAGGAGGTGCGGGCAGGTCTTCCAAGGAACCAACGCGAGGAGAGGAGGGGCGGGCCTGTCTTTAGAGGAACCAACGAGAGGAGAGGAGGGGCGGGCCTGTCTACAGAGGAACCAACGAGAGGAGAGGAGGGGCGGGCCTGTCTATAGAGGAACCAACGAGAGGAGAGGAGGGGCGAGCCTGTCTACAGAGGAACCAACGAGAGGAGAGGAGGGGCGGGCCTGTCTATAGAGGAACCAACGAGAGGAGAGGAGGGGCGAGCCTGTCTACAGAGGAACCAACGAGAGGAGAGGAGGGGCGAGCCTGTCTACAGAGGAACCAACGAGAGGAGAGGAGGGGCGGGCCTGTCTACAGAGGAACCAACGGGAGGAGAGGAGGGGCGGGCCTGTCTACAGAGGAACCGGTGAGAGTACAGTGGGTTCATGGAGGTCAGCCAATCAGGTGGGAGTAACCTTTCACCTGAAAACCTGTCTCCAGATCACCTTCGGTGTTTTCGAGGCCATGTGGCCTTCAGAGCTTGTACAGAGACCAGTGAGGGTAGACTCAGACCTGATCCCAGACCAGACACAGCCAAAAGAGTCCGTCTCTGCTCAGGAGTTTAAAGAATTATTATTTAAAAAAAGATACATATCTGCTGGTCCTTACACTAAAGTTTGCTTATGGAGAACACCTGAAAATAATCTGGCAATAATCTGACAATAATCTAACAATAATATGACAATACTGTGACAATAACCTCACAATAACCTGAAAATAATCTGCCAAAAATCTGCCAATAATCTGACAATAATCTGACAATAACCTGACAATAATATGACAATAATATGACAATAATCTGACAATAATCTGACAATAATATGACAATACTGTGACAATAACCTCACAATAACCTGAAAATAATCTGCCAAAAATCTGCCAATAATCTGACAGTAATCTGACAATAATCTGACAATAATATGACAATAACCTGACTGTAACATGACAGTAATCTGACAATAATCTGACAATAATCTGACAGTAATCTGACAATAATCTGACAATAATCTGGCAATAATATGGCAATAATCTGACAATAATCTGACAATAATCTGACAATAATTTAACAGTAATCTGACAATAATCCGACAATAATCTGGCAAAAATCTGACAATAATATGACAATAATCTTACAATAATATGATTATAATCTACCAAAAATCTGCCAATAATATGACAGTAATATGACAATAATCTGATAATAATCTGATAATAATCTGACAATAATCTGACAATGATATGATAATAATCTGACAATAATCCAACAATAATCTGACAATCATCTGACAGTAATCTGACAAAAACCTGACAGTAATCTGACAATAATATGACAATAGTCTGACAAAAACCTGAAAATAACCTGATAGTAATCTGACAATAATCTGACAATATTATGACAATAACCTGACAATAATCTGACAATAATCTGACAATAACCTGACAATAATCTGACAATAATAAGACAATAATCTGACAGTAATCTGACAATAATCTGACAGTAATCTGACAATAATCTGATAATAACCTGACAATAATATGACAGTAATCTGACAATAATCTGACAGTAATCTGACAATAATCTGACAATAATCTGACAGTAATCTGACAATTATATGATGATGATCTGCCAACAACCTGCCAATAATCTGACAGTAATCTGACAATAATCTGATAATAACCTGACATTAAACAATAATCTGACAATAATTTAACAGTAATCTGACAATAATCCGACAATAATCTGGCAAAAATCTGACAATAATATGACAATAATCTTACAATAATATGATTATAATCTACCAAAAATCTGCCAATAATATGACAGTAATATGACAATAATCTGATAATAATCTGATAATAATCTGACAATAATCTGACAATGATATGATAATAATCTGACAATAATCCAACAATAATCTGACAATCATCTGACAGTAATCTGACAAAAACCTGACAGTAATCTGACAATAATATGACAATAGTCTGACAAAAACCTGAAAATAACCTGATAGTAATCTGACAATAATCTGACAATATTATGACAATAACCTGACAATAATCTGACAATAATCTGACAATAACCTGACAATAATCTGACAATAATAAGACAATAATCTGACAGTAATCTGACAATAATCTGACAGTAATCTGACAATAATCTGATAATAACCTGACAATAATATGACAGTAATCTGACAATAATCTGACAGTAATCTGACAATAATCTGACAATAATCTGACAGTAATCTGACAATTATATGATGATGATCTGCCAACAACCTGCCAATAATCTGACAGTAATCTGACAATAATCTGATAATAACCTGACATTAATATGACAGTAATCTGACAATAATATGACAATAATATGACAATAATATGACAATAACCTGACTATAACATGACAGTAATCTGAAAATCATCTGACAGTAATCTGACAGTAATCTGACAATAATCTGATAATAATCTGACAATAATCTGGCAATAATCTGACAATAATCTGACAGTAATCTGACAATAATCCGACAACAACCTGCCAATAATATGACAGTAATCTGACAAAAACCTGACAATAATCTGACAATAGTCTGACCATAACCTGAAAATAACCTGATAATAATCTGACAATAATCTGACAATAATATGACAGTAATCTGACAATAACCTGACAGTAATCTGACAGTAATCTGACAATAATCTGATAATAACCTGACAATAATATGACAATAATCTGACAGTAATCTGACAATAATCTGACAGTAATCTGACAATAATCTGATAATAACCTGACAATAATATGACAGTAAAATGACAATAATCTGCCAATAATCTGACAGTAATCTGACAATAATATGACAGTAATCTGACAATAATCCGACCATAATCTGCCAATGATTTGACAATAATCTGACAATAATCTGACAATAACCTGACAATAATATGACAATAATATGACAATAATCGTACAATAATCTGACAATAACTTGATAATAATCTGACAATAATATGACAGTAATCTCACATTAATCTGACAATAATCTGACAATAATATGACAGTAATCTCACATTAATCTGACAATAATATGACAATAATATGACAGTAATAAGACAATAATCTGACAGTAATCTGACAATAACATGACAATAATCTGACAATAATCTGACAATAATCTGACAGTAATAAGACAATAATCTGACAATAATCTGACAATAGCCTGACAATAATCTGACAATAACTTGATAATAATCTGACAATAATATGACAGTAATCTCACATTAATCTGACAATTATCTGACAACAATATGACAATAATATGACAATAATCTGACAATAATATGATGATCATTTGCCAAAAATCTGCAGAGTATGACAGTAATAAGACAATAATCTGACAGTAATCTGACAATAATATGACAATAATCTGACAGTAATCTGACAATAATATGACAATAATCTGACAATAATCTGACAATAATATGATGATTATCTGCCAAAAATCTGCCAATAACATGCCAGTAATAAGACAATAATCTGACAGTAATCTGACAATAATATGACAATAATATGACAATAATCTGACAATAATATGATGATAATCTGCCAAAAATCTGCCAATAATATGACAGTAATCTGACAATAATCTGACAGTAATCTGACAATAATCTGACAATAATCTGACAATAATCTGACAGTAATCTGACAATAATATGACAGTAATTTGTCAATAATCTGGCTGTAATCTGCTCATTGACCTCATAATAATCTCATTTTTGTGAGTTTCCATGGCAGCACTGCCTCAGAGGGGTTGGTTTTTCTCTGACATCTATGTGAGATCGGGGTGTAGCAGATATAGTTTCTGCTGATATCGACGTGCTTTAATCTAAAAACTTGTCTCAGCTGATCCTGATATTTTCTCACTTTTATTTCAGTAAAACTTCCAGGTGTCTGTCAGAGAGGCTGAGCCAATCAGAGCTGAGCCAGGAAGTAGACAGTCTGGTAGCAGTTTAGGGGTTTTATTCTACATGTTCAGGGCTCAGCGGGGCCCCTGGAGTCAGCGGGCTCCTGGAGTCAGCGGGCTCCTGGAGTCAGCGGGGCCCCTGGAGTCAGCGGGCTCCTGGAGTCAGCGGGCTCCTGGAGTCAGCGGGCTCCTGGAGTCAGCGGGGCCCCTGGAGTCAGCGGGCTCCTGGAGTCAGCGGGCTCCTGGAGTCAGTGGGGCCCCTGGAGTCAGCGGGGCCCCTGGAGTCAGCGGGCTCCTGGAGTCAGCGGGCTCCTGGAGTCAGCGGGCTCCTGGAGTCAGTGGGGCCCTACACATCCACCCCTACCTGATGGTGTCTAAGGCTGATTAGAAATCTAATCTATCAGCTGTAATTAATCACTGATTAATCTGACTTTAACGAGCTGAAGCCTCGTTAAGACTTTAAAGAATCAAACATGGCCGAATATGATCCAGGACAGTCAGAGGATTAACATTCTTATCAGGATTACTCTCAGGACTTCTGTAGTTAATCGCAATGATCGCACCCCTTCTATCTAAAATTCCCCGATTTTCCATTTCAAACTGTTCTTGTGTCATTTTAGTTTTTCTACCTTTCTAAACTGAGATTAAATGACTTCCTGTTTCCCCACAGACCTGCTTTCATTGGTTTGAAGATTTTAGCGTGAATTTAACCACAGAAAAGGAAAGACGTGCACAGTAAGAAGGTGAATGATATCGAAGGTTCAGATGACCTTTGACCTCTGAGCTGTCTGAGCTTAAAGGTAAATGTTTGATATCAAAGGTTCAGATGACCTTTGACCTCTGAGCGGTCTGAGATTAAAGGTAAGGGAGGCTGATTTTTATCACTGAGGCGCTGACAAGGACTAACCAAAGTTTGTTGAAGTTAAAAATAAAGCATGCGATTAATTGCAATTAAAAAAAAATATTAGTGCACTAATTGTCTACTGTCAATTAATGTGATTAATCTTGGTAGCCCTAATATTATTATGAGAAATTAATCAATCAATAATGATAAATCAACTTTGTATTGAGGCATGTGGCTAAAATAAATAATAAATAATGAAACATTTACCTCACACCACCACACACCCTAACACTAAGATAATAATAATAAAATCAATAATAATAATGATAAAAGTAATAATAATAATAATGATAATAATAAAAAATTAATAATGATACTAATGATAAAAGTACTGATAATAATAATAATAATGTTGGTAATAACAATAATAATAGTAATAATACAGTCTTCATGGCTCGTCTCCATAGGAAACATGTATTTTTGGTCCATGTTCCCAGCCCTACGCAGACCTGCTGGGCTGACTTTAACTTAAAGGGCACCATTTTCAAAGGGTAGCAGATACTGACATGACACCAGCCAAGAACCTGCATGTGTGTGCAGATCTGTCCGTTAATCTACATCTAACGTTAGACTTCAGACTCGACCTCAGCTGAAAGGGGGACCGGACTGGACTTTGAAAAGGACTCTGCAGACAGTCCTCAGACTTAAACTCAGCGATCATTATAAGGTCTCAGATACAAATGTGTAACTGTTAGTGAATATAAGAGCAGAAAAGGCAGAGGAAACTCCGCCCACCCATGCAGGACTGAACTAGAGTCTATTTACTCTGGTTATGAGAGGTAGATCAAAGTGGAGCCTTTCTCATAAACTCCTCTGAGACTAGAGCTCAGTCTGCTGGCAGCTCATATACTACTGCCGTTAACCCGGGTTAAACAGTCAGCTCATATACTACTGCCGTTAACCCGGGTTAAACAGTCAGCTCATATACTACTGCCGTTAACCCGGGTTAAACAGTCAGCTCATATACTACTGCCGTTAACCCGGGTTAAACAGTCAGCTCATACTACTGCCGTTAACCCGGGTTAAACAGTCAGCTCATATACTACTGCCGTTAACCCGGGTTAAACAGTCAGCTCATATACTACTGCCGTTAACTCGGGTTAAACAGTCAGCTCATATACTACTGCCGTTAACCCGGGTTAAACAGTCAGCTCATATACTACTGCCGTTAACCCGGGTTAAACAGTCAGCTCATATACTACTGCCGTTAACCCGGGTTAAACAGTCAGCTCATATACTACTGCCGTTAACCCGGGTTAAACAGTCAGCTCATATACTACTGCCGTTAACCCGGGTTAAACAGTCAGCTCATATACTACTGCCGTTAACCCGGGTTAAACAGTCAGCTCATATACTACAGACGTAAACCCGGGTTAAACAGTCAGCTCATATACTACTGCGTTAACCCCGTTAAGCAGTCCGCTCATATACCACTGACGTTAGCCCGCCGTAACCAGTCAGCTCATATACTACTGCCGTTAACCCGGGTTAAACAGTCAGCTCATATACTACTGCCGTTAACCGGGTTAAACAGTCAGCTCATATACTACTGCCGTTAACCCGGGTTAAACAGTCAGCTCATATACTACTGCCGTTAACCCGGGTTAAACAGTCAGCTCATATACTACTGCCGTTAACCCGGGTTAAACAGTCAGCTCATATACTACTGCCGTTAACTCGGGTTAAACAGTCAGCTCATATACTACTGCCGTTAACCCGGGTTAAACAGTCAGCTCATATACTGCCGTTAACCCGGGTTAAACAGTCAGCTCATATACTACTGCCGTTAACTCTGGTTAAACAGTCAGCTCATACTACTGCCGCTAACCCGGTTAAACAGTCAGCTCATATACTACTGCCGTTAACCCGGGTTAAACAGTCAGCTCACATACTACTGCCGTTAACCCGGGTTAAACAGTCAGCTCATATACTACTGCCGTTAACCCGGGTTAAACAGTCAGCTCACATACTACTGCCGTTAACCCGGGTTAAACAGTCAGCTCATATACTACTGCCGTTAACCCGGGTTAAACAGTCAGCTCATATACTACTGCCGTTAACCCGGGTTAAACAGTCAGCTCACATACTACTGCCGTTAACCCGGGTTAAACAGTCAGCTCACATACTACTGCCGTTAACCCGGGTTAAACAGTCAGCTCACATACTACTGCCGTTAACCCGGGTTAAACAGTCAGCTCATATACTACTGCCGTTAACCCGGGTTAAACAGTCAGCTCATATACTACTGCCGTTAACCCGGGTTAAACAGTCAGCTCATATACTACTGCCGTTAACCCGGGTTAAACAGTCAGCTCATATACTACTGCCGTTAACCCGGGTTAAACAGTCAGCTCATATACTACTGCCGTTAACCCGGGTTAAACAGTCAGCTCACATACTACTGCCGTTAACACGGGTTAAACAGTCAGCTCACATACTACTGCCGTTAACCCGGGTTAAACAGTCAGCTCACATACTACTGCCGTTAACCCGGGTTAAACAGTCAGCTCACATACTACTGCCGTTAACCCGGGTTAAACAGTCAGCTCACATACTACTGCCGTTAACTCGGGTTAAACAGTCAGCTCACATACTACTGCCGTTAACCCGGGTTAAACAGTCAGCTCACATACTACTGCCGTTAACTCGGGTTAAACAGTCAGCTCATATACTACTACCGTTAACCCGGGTTAAACAGTCAGCTCATATATTACTACAGTTAACCCGGGTTAAACAGTCAGCTCATATACTACTACCGGTAACCCGGGTTAAACAGTCAGCTCATAAATTACTACAGTTAACCCGGGTTAAACAGTCAGCTCACATACTACTGCCGTTAACCCGGGTTAAACAGTCAGCTCACATACTACTGCCGTTAACCCGGGTTAAACAGTCAGCTCACATACTACTGCCGTTAACCCGGGTTAAACAGTCAGCTCACATACTACTGCCGTTAACCCGGGTTAAACAGTCAGCTCACATACTACTGCCGTTAACTCGGGTTAAACAGTCAGCTCATATACTACTACCATTAACCCGGGTTAAACAGTCAGCTCATATACTACTGCCGTTAACCCGGGTTAAACAGTCAGCTCACATACTACTGCCGTTAACCCGGGTTAAACAGTCAGCTCACATACTACTGCCGTTAACCCGGGTTAAACAGTCAGCTCACATACTACTGCCGTTAACCCGGGTTAAACAGTCAGCTCACATACTACTGCCGTTAACACGGGTTAAACAGTCAGCTCAGATACTACTGCCGCGTTAACTCGGGTTAAACAGTCAGCTCACATACTACTGCCGTTAACCCGGGTTAAACAGTCAGCTCACATACTACTGCCGTTAACCCGGGTTAAACAGTCAGCTCACATACTACTGCCGTTAACCCGGGTTAAACAGTCAGCTCACATACTACTGCCGTTAACCCGGGTTAAACAGTCAGCTCACATACTACTGCCGTTAACCCGGGTTAAACAGTCAGCTCACATACTACTGCCGTTAACCCGGGTTAAACAGTCAGCTCACATACTACTGCCGTTAACTCAGGTTAAACAGTCAGCTCACATACTACTGCCGTTAACCCGGGTTAAACAGTCAGCTCACATACTACTGCCGTTAACTCGGGTTAAACAGTCAGCTCATATACTACTACCGTTAACCCGGGTTAAACAGTCAGCTCATATATTACTACAGTTAACCCGGGTTAAACAGTCAGCTCATATACTACTACCGGTAACCCGGGTTAAACAGTCAGCTCATAAATTACTACAGTTAACCCGGGTTAAACATGTCACTAAAGTCAGGTGAAATAACTGACTAAAGCTCTTCCCGCCCTCAGACCCTCTGGTTTTACTCCTGTCTGTCAGTTCTGAGCTCTAAAACCTCCAAACCCCCTTCAGTCCGGTATTCCAGACTCTGGAGAACTCACCTATGAAGCTGCAGGTCTCCCGGCTCCTCGTTTGTGACCACGCGCACCAAATGTCAAGGAAAATCAACTTCCGATCACGTTTTTCAAAATAAAACTCGTGCGGAAAACACTACTGGTAAAAATATTTTATTCCTGGACGTCATGTCTCTAAAAATTAAAGTGAATAAATTTAACCCTAGCATGGTTCCTGGCTCCAGGAGGATAAAGACTAATGACAGACGGTGGGGGAGGGGAGGAAGGAGGGTGTACCTATTTTTAGGAGAAACAAGGGGTGGGTGGTGGGGGGGGGGTCTAATATGTCACGTAACTTCATGTCAGCATTCAAACACCTCCATGCATGATGAACCAGAGGAATTACTAGAAGCTTCTACAGGTGCAAAAAAATTTAACACTATTTAAATCAATAAGTTAAACTTCCATGAATACTACATTTATCTCATACAAAATGAAATATTTCAGAGTTTTAATCTTGATAATTACAGATTACAGCTCACTAAAATCTAAATTCCACTCTCTAAATATAAGAATATCACAAACATCAGTCAAAAAAGGATCAATAATGCCGAAAAAATTGACCTGTTAGTCTCTGCTCATTCATCCCCCAGTTCTTGATCTGAGCTCCTTTTTATGAAAATACTCTGATGCTCGTGTTATAAAGCCCATCAGCCTGTGGTCCAGCTGTTAGGAACCACCGGCTGCTCTGAGAACAGCCTGACCTTCGGCAGCGACCTTCTGTGTCTTACCCTCCTCAATATCTCTGATACAGCCTCTGAGAACAGCCCGACCTTCGGCAGCGACCTTCTGTGTCTTACCCTCCTCAATATCTCTGATACAGCCTCTGAGAACAGCCCGACCTTCGGCAGCGACCTTCAGTGTCTTACCCTCCTCAATATCTCTGATACAGCCTCTGAGAACAGCCCGACCTTCGGCAGCGACCTTCTGTGGCTTACCCTCCTCAATATCTCTGATACAGCCTCTGAGAACAGCCCGACCTTCGGCAGCGACCTTCTGTGTCTTACCCTCCTCAATATCTCTGATACAGCCTCTGAGAACAGCCCGACCTTCGGCAGCGACCTTCTGTGGCTTACCCTCCTCAATATCTCTGATACAGCCTCTGAGAACAGCCCGACCTTCGGCAGCGACCTTCTGTGGCTTACCCTCCTCAATATCTCTGATACAGCCTCTGAGAACAGCCCGACCTTCGGCAGCGACCTTCTGTGTCTTACCCTCCTCAATATCTCTGATACAGCCTCTGAGAACAGCCCGACCTTCGGCAGCGACCTTCTGTGTCTTACCCTTATGGAGGGTTTCAGTCATCGTCTTCTGCTCAGTAGTCCAGTCAGCAGTCTTCCCTGTGATCGTGGTTGTGAGAACTGAACCAGACTGAGAGGAAGACTCAGGGATGCTCTGAGGATTAGACTTTTCCTCTTCTATAGCTGAAGCGGGTTTACTCTCTGGTTTTCTGGCTGTCTAGGATCCTCAGCCTCAGACTCTGGGTTTCTCCAGCTGTCTGCCTGCTGTGGTTTGGTCAGTGTATCTGGATGGTTGATCCTCTGAGCTGATGGACAGGACAGCTCAGCAAACCTCTGCCTGTTGAGGTTAGACTCCTCCTCTTCTGCTGACAGGACATTTATTTATTTGGAGGTCAGGATGACCTAAAACTTTCTGACCAATAGCAGCGCTGACTCATGATCAGCCACCAGTAGAGTCACAGCCGGGACACCGAACTAAAGAAATACACCAACATTTATTATGAACAGAATTAAACCCCTCACTGAGCCACTATAACAGTGTTTGATTTATTTAGATTTGAACACAGTCAAACAGTCCAATAAATTGTCAATAGTGAAATATAAAAATATCATAATACAGAAAGCGTCATCAAACACATCAGTAGTTTTTAAACAGCTGTCATTTCCTGTTTCACAGATTTTATCAGACGTGGTGATTCAGAGTCCACTAAACAAACCTTCCTCTGTTTTCTGATAATTCTACCCCGTTATTAGTCCTGGTCCTGGTCAGGAGGGAACGCTTCTGAGCCATGCATGAACACTGACAGGGGAACCAGCTGGTACTGAGCTCAAATAATATAATAAATAAAATAATTAAATACATTCTGAGGCATTCATGAACAACAGCAGAGTTATGATGTTTGATTTTCCACAGATCCGCTGTTTGGAGCTTTAATAAGCCACATCTGTAAAACCAGAGTTCATGTGAATCTGAAGACAAACCTCAACCGATACAACAAAACACAAATAAACACTGTATTGTTTAAAAATCTTTTATGATTTAGAGTCATCTCTGCTTATAAATACTTCAGGACATCACAAAACTACTTTTCTGGCTCACAGTTATCTGTATTATCAAATATAGATTCAGATCCTCCAGCGTTAATGTGAATAAATGTGCTTTTAGTGCTACGATGAAGAGTCAAAGTCACAGTGAGGACTAACCTGACAGAGCAGCCGAGCTGTTATTAGGACCAACTTTAACATGCATTCATAATATAAAGTTAAAATAACCAAACATAGTGAAAGGGGTGCCTTTAGCTGGTTAACAAAGTCTGTTAAAGGACAGGGACTCATGCTTTAGATCACTGGTTCTAAACTGGTTCTAAACTGGTTCTAAACTGGTGGGTTGGGGCCAAAAAAACAGGTCACAAAGCCATTTTCAGTGCCTGAAAAAAAAGGGTTTTTATTTTAAAGAATCTCCATTTCTGCACTGCATCACATCTTTTGTTCCATCTAAAGGCCAAACTGTCTCAGTTTTTATGAAAACTCTTGATGATGACTAAAGAAAAGTGGGTGGTCTCCCTCAGGGAGGAGTGGACGGTGAGACGGTTCCAGCAGCAGAGTTATAGAAAGGATGAGTGACAGAAATCAGTAGGAATAAGCAGTAAACAGCTTTATTTCAGCTGAAAGTGCTTTTTAAAAAAATAACTACATCTTAATGATAACAGCTGTCAGTACAGATCCTCAGCTGATGAATACGTGAACAGAGACGGTTTGAGTCGTAACGCTGCGTTAATATGTGAATATATCTAGTCTAGAACAGTTTATACCACAAAACATGAAAGTTTAGAGCTGTACTGTGAGAACTCACTGCATTAAAAATAAAGTTAAAGTTCAGCTGGTGTTAAAATCAAGCTAGATTAAGTCAGAAATCCGGGGTGTGCTGATCTCGTTTAAAAATAGTCTGCAGCCTGAAGTTTTACGAGCCCGTTCAACAACCACAGAGCGATGTTTTCACAGGTTAGCTAACGTAAGACGTAGATTAATAACTAGTTAGAGAGGAGAATGAACCGTTCTAAGGCTTTGTATTCACAAAACTTCAGCATTTATTTAGTTTCTCATCCATCACTGATGGATCAGGCTGATGGGAGCTTTTGGGCTCTGCTTTGTGTTCTTAAAATCATCCAGATTAACGTCAGGGAACTGGATTTGTGGACAGATACCAACATCCACAGACTAGGAAACAGTCTGGATTAGGGGTGAGTATTGGCAAGAACCTCATGATACGATAAGCATCACGATACTTGGGTCACTATACGATAGTATCACTATAGATCAGGCTATCATGATATTGTGATACATTGCGATATTCTACACAGTTAACTAAGAAAAATATAGAGATGATGTATATGTAAATCACACAATATGTTGTTGGTGTTCCTGCTATATTTCACAGCAGCAAGACAGAGCTTGCAAACTGCATTTCCTTTCTTTAACTCGCTGTTTGTGCTCACACAAACATGTGAGCAAATCGTATTTTACTAACAACTCAGCTAAAATATGAGTTTTTATTTTTTACCAAAAAAATCGATATTACGAGTTGAAGTATCGATATTGTATCGGATGTCAAAGTATCGCGATATATTGCGGTATCGATATTTTTTCACAGCTCTAGTCTGGATCTCCATTGAGTCCAAATATTTCCCATTTAGGCAGATATTGGTCCATTTTTCTCCCGTTTTCGCCCGCTTCTCACAGCAGACTTCCATCTTTGAAGCCCGGAGGCGAGCAGCTGAGTCAAAGCTGATGTGACGTCAGTGCAGCCCCTATTGTTGTGTGTAGCTCCACCCTTTTGGTACGGGTAGGTAAGATTGGCACCCCTACAGAAGGGTGCTGAAAAATGGGACGGTACGGGTCAGTTTTTTGGGACCCTTTCTCTATGGAAACACTGAAAAAAGTGTGCTGTCCCACAC